>NW_027040263.1:129615-213011 GCF_034236695.1 Oncorhynchus nerka
AGACAGACAGCCTCCATCAGACTGGTCACAGTGAGACAGACAGCCTCCTCCAGACTGGTCACAGTGAGACAGACAGCCTCCTCCAGACTGGTCACAGTGAGACAGACAGCCTCCTCCAGACTGGTCACCTCTCCAGACTGAGACAGACAGCCTCCTCAGACTGGTCAGTGAGACAGACAGCCTCCATCAGACTGGTCACAGTGAGACAGACAGCGTCCATCAGACTGGTCACAGTGAGACAGACAGCCTCCATCAGACTGGTCACAGTGAGACAGAGACTAGCAGTGAGACAGACAGCCCATCAGACTGGTCACAGTGAGACAGACAGCCTCCTCAGACTGGTCACAGTGAGACAGACAGCCTCCATCCAGACTGGTCACAGTGAGACAGACAGCCTCCTCCAGACTGGTCAGTGAGACAGACAGCCTCCTCCAGACTGGTCACAGTGAGACAGACAGCCTCCATCAGACTGGTCACAGTGAGACAGACAGCCTCCATCAGACTGGTCACAGGAGACAGACAGCCTCCATCAGACTGGTCACAGTGAGACAGACAGCCTCCTCCAGACTGGTCACAGTGAGACAGACAGCCTCCATCAGACTGGTCACAGTGAGACAGACAGCCTCCTCCAGACTGGTCACAGTGAGACAGACAGCCTCCATCAGACTGGTCACAGTGAGACAGACAGCCTCCTCCAGACTGGTCACAGTGAGACGGACAGCCTCCATCAGACTGGTCACAGTGAGACAGACAGCCTCCATCAGACTGGTCACAGTGAGACAGACAGCCTCCTCCAGACTGGTCACAGTGAGACAGAAAGCCTCCTCCAGACTGGTCACAGTGGGACAGACAGCCTCCTCCAGACTGGTCACAGTGAGACAGACAGCCTCAGACAGCCTCCAGACTGGTCACAGTGAGACAGACAGCCTCCAGACTGGTCAGTGAGACTCCATCAGACTGGTCACAGTGAGACAGACAGCCTCCATCAGACTGGTCACAGTGAGACAGACAGCCTCCTCCAGACTGGTCACAGTGAGACAGACAGCCTCCTCCAGACTGGTCACAGTGAGACAGACAGCCTCCTCCAGACTGGTCACAGTGAGACAGACAGCCTTAATCAGAAGTAAACATTTGTACCAGACACATTGCTTCCACCTTGAATCCCCTTCTAAGTAATTGATGAAAGAAAACCAGTCGTGTCAGGGGATTGTGGGACAGAGTCCCAAATATCACCCTAGTCCCTATATGGTACACTACTTTTATCCAGAGCCCTGGATACCATGAGGAATAGGGTACCATTTGGGACTCGGGTTCTGGGAATCACAAGGACACAGTTCCCCCCTGTTTTGGCCTTGGGGCTCGTCTGACCATCTGAGCACCATGTGGAAACGACGCTGCTCAACATGGGGAGTGGTGCAACTGAGACAGAATTTTTTGTAGTTTTGTTACTCTGTAGTGTAGTGTTGTAGTGTTGTTACTCTGTGTTGTAGTGTTGTAGTGTTGTACTGTTGTAGTGTTGTAGTGTTGTTACTCTGTAGTGTTGTAGTGTTGTAGTGTTGTTACTATGTAGTGTTGTAGTGTTGTAGTGTTGTTACTCTGTGTTGTAGTGTTGTAGTGTTGTTACTCTGTAGTGTAGTGATGTAGTGTTGTAGTGTGGTAGTGTTGTTACTCTGTGTTGTAGTGGTGTAGTGTTGTTACTCTGTGTTGTAGTGATGTAGTGTTGTAGTGTGGTAGTGTTGTTACTCTGTGTTGTAGTGGTGTAGTGTTGTTACTCTGTGTTGTAGTGGTGTAGTGTTGTAGTGTTGTAGTGTTGTAGTGTTGTAGTGTTGTAGTGTTGTTACTCTGTGTTGTAGTGTTGTAGTATTGTAGTGTTGATGTGTTGTAGTGTTGTAGTGTTGTTACTCTGTAGTGTTGTAGTGTTGTAGTGTTACTCTGTGGTGTAGTGTTGTAGTGGTGTAGTGTTATAGTGTTGTAGTGTTGTAGTGTTGTTACTCTGTAGTGTAGTGTTGTAGTGTTGTAGTGTTGTAGTGTTGTTACTCTGTGTTGTAGTGTTGTAGTGTTGTAGTGTTGTAGTGTTGTAGTGTTGTTACTCTGTAGTGTAGTGTTGTAGTGTTGTAGTGTTGTAGTGTTGTTACTCTGTGTTGTAGTGTTGTAGTGTTGTAGTGCTGTAGTGTTGTAGTGTTGTTACTCTGTAGTGTTGTGTTGTAGTGTTGTAGTGTGGTAGTGTTGTAGTGTTGTTACTCTGTAGTGTTGTAGTGTTGTTACTCTGTATTGTAGTGTTGTAGTGTTGTAGTGTTGTTACTCTGTAGTGTTGTAGTGTTGTAGTGTTGTAGTGTTATAGTGTTATAGTGTTGTAGTGTTGTAGTGTTGTAGTGTTGTTACTCTGTAGTGTTGTAGTGTTGTAGTGTTGTTACTCTGTAGTGTTGTAGTGTTGTAGTGTTGTAGTGTTGTAGTGTTGTAGTGTTGTTACTCTGTAGTGTTGTAGTGTGGTAGGGTTGTAGTGTTGTTACTCTGTAGTGTTGTAGTGTGGTAGGGTTGTAGTGTTGTTACTCTGTAATGTTGTAGTGTTGTAGTGTTGTTACTCTGTAGTGTTGTAGTGTTGTAGTGTTGTAGTGTTGTAGTGTTGTTACTCTGTGTTGTAGTGTTGTAGTGTTGTAGTGTTGTAGTGTTGTTACTCTGTGTTGTAGTGCTGTAGTGTGGTAGTGTTGTAGTGTTGTAGTGTTGTAGTGTTGTTAGTCTGTAGTGTAGTGTTGTAGTGTTGTAGTGCTGTAGTGTTGTAGTGTTGTAGTGCTGTAGTGTTGTAGTGTTGTAGTGTTGTTAGTCTGTAGTGTTGTAGTGTTGTAGTGCTGTAGTGTTGTAGTGTTGTAGTGTTGTTACTCTGTAGTGTTGTAGTGTTGTAGTATTGTAGTGTTGTAGTGTTGTTACTCTGTAGTGTTGTAGTGTTGTAGTGTTGTTACTCTGTGTTGTAGTGCTGTAGTGTGGTAGTGTTGTAGTGTTGTAGTGTTGTAGTGTTGTTAGTCTGTAGTGTAGTGTTGTAGTGTTGTAGTGTTGTAGTGTTGTTAGTCTGTAGTGTTGTAGTGTTGTAGTGCTGTAGTGTTGTTAGTGTTGTAGTGTTGTTAGTCTGTAGTGTTGTAGTGTTGTAGTGCTGTAGTGTTGTAGTGTTGTAGTGCTGTAGTGTTGTAGTGTTGTAGTGTTGTTAGTCTGTAGTGTAGTGTTGTAGTGTTGTAGTGCTGTAGTGTTGTAGTGTTGTAGTGTTGTAGTGTTGTTAGTCTGTAGTGTAGTGTTGTAGTGTTGTTAGTCTGTAGTGTAGTGTTGTAGTGTTGTAGTGTTGTAGTGTTGTAGTGTTGTAGTGGTGTTACTCTGTGTTGTAGTGTTGTAGTGTTGTAGTGGTGTTACTCTGTGTTGTAGTGTTGTAGTGTTGTAGTGTTGTTACTCTGTATTGTAGTGTTGTAGTGTTGTAGTGTTGTTACTCTGTGTTGTAGTGTTGTAGTGTTGTAGTGTTGTAGTGTTGTTACTCTGTATTGTAGTGTTGTAGTGTTGTAGTGTTGTTACTCTGTGTTGTAGTGTTGTAGTGTTACTCTGTAGTGTTGTAGTGTTGTAGTGTTGTAGTGTTGTAGTGTTGTAGTGTTGTAGTGTTGTTACTCTGTAGTGTTGTAGTGTTGTAGTGGTGTAGTGTTATAGTGTTATAGTGTTGTTACTCTGTAGTGTTGTAGTGTTGTAGTGTTGTTACTCTGTAGTGTTGTAGTGTTGTAGTGTTGTAGTATTATAGTGTTGTAGTGTTGTAGTGTTGTAGTGTTGTAGTGTTGTTACTCTGTAGTGTTGTAGTGTTGTAGTGTTGTTACTCTGTAGTGTTGTAGTGTTGTAGTGTTGTAGTGTTGTAGTGTTGTAGTGTTGTTACTCTGTAGTGTTGTAGTGTGGTAGTGTTGTAGTGTTGTTACTCTGTAGTGTTGTAGTGTTGTAGTGTTGTAGTGTTGTTACTCTGTAGTGTTGTAGTGTTGTAGTGTTGTAGTGTTGTTACTCTGTAGTGTTGTAGTGTTGTAGTGTTATAGTGTTATAGTGTTGTAGTGTTGTAGTATTATAGTGTTGTAGTGTTGTAGTGTTGTAGTGTTGTAGTGTTGTTACTCTGTGTTGTAGTGTTGTAGTGTTGTAGTGTTGTAGTGTTGTTACTCTGTGTTGTAGTGCTGTAGTGTGGTAGTGTTGTAGTGTTGTAGTGTTGTAGTGTTGTTAGTCTGTAGTGTAGTGTTGTAGTGTTGTAGTGCTGTAGTGTTGTAGTGTTGTAGTGCTGTAGTGTTGTAGTGTTGTAGTGTTGTTAGTCTGTAGTGTTGTAGTGTTGTAGTGCTGTAGTGTTGTAGTGTTGTAGTGTTGTTACTCTGTAGTGTTGTAGTGTTGTAGTGTTGTTACTCTGTGTTGTAGTGCTGTAGTGTGGTAGTGTTGTAGTGTTGTAGTGTTGTAGTGTTGTTAGTCTGTAGTGTAGTGTTGTAGTGTTGTAGTGTTGTAGTGTTGTTAGTCTGTAGTGTTGTAGTGTTGTAGTGCTGTAGTGTTGTAGTGTTGTAGTGTTGTTAGTCTGTAGTGTTGTAGTGTTGTAGTGCTGTAGTGTTGTAGTGTTGTAGTGCTGTAGTGTTGTAGTGTTGTAGTGTTGTTAGTCTGTAGTGTAGTGTTGTAGTGTTGTAGTGCTGTAGTGTTGTAGTGTTGTAGTGTTGTAGTGTTGTTAGTCTGTAGTGTAGTGTTGTAGTGTTGTTAGTCTGTAGTGTAGTGTTGTAGTGTTGTAGTGTTGTAGTGTTGTAGTGTTGTAGTGGTGTTACTCTGTGTTGTAGTGTTGTAGTGTTGTAGTGGTGTTACTCTGTGTTGTAGTGTTGTAGTGTTGTAGTGTTGTAGTGTTGTTACTCTGTATTGTAGTGTTGTAGTGTTGTAGTGTTGTTACTCTGTGTTGTAGTGTTGTAGTGTTGTAGTGTTGTAGTGTTGTTACTCTGTATTGTAGTGTTGTAGTGTTGTAGTGTTGTTACTCTGTGTTGTAGTGTTGTAGTGTTGTAGTGTTATAGTGTTATAGTGTTGTAGTGTTGTAGTATTATAGTGTTGTAGTGTTGTAGTTTTGTAGTGTTGTAGTGTTGTAGTGTTGTAGTGTTGTTACTCTGTAGTGTTGTAGTGTTGTAGTGGTGTAGTGTTATAGTGTTATAGTGTTGTAGTGTTGTAGTATTATAGTGTTGTAGTGTTGTAGTGTTGTAGTGTTGTAGTGTTGTTACTCTGTAGTGTTGTAGTGTTGTAGTGTTGTTACTCTGTAGTGTTGTAGTGTTGTAGTGTTGTAGTGTTGTAGTGTTGTAGTGTTGTTACTCTGTAGTGTTGTAGTGTGGTAGGGTTGTAGTGTTGTTACTCTGTAGTGTTGTAGTGTGGTAGGGTTGTAGTGTTGTTACTCTGTAGTGTTGTAGTGTTGTAGTGTTGTAGTGTTGTTACTCTGTAGTGTTGTAGTGGTGTAGTGTTATAGTGTTATAGTGTTGTAGTGTTGTAGTATTATAGTGTTGTAGTGTTGTAGTGTTGTAGTGTTGTAGTGTTGTTACTCTGTAGTGTTGTAGTGTTGTAGTGTTGTTACTCTGTAGTGTTGTAGTGTTGTAGTGTTGTAGTGTTGTAGTGTTGTAGTGTTGTTACTCTGTAGTGTTGTAGTGTGGTAGGGTTGTAGTGTTGTTACTCTGTAGTGTTGTAGTGTGGTAGGGTTGTAGTGTTGTTACTCTGTAGTGTTGTAGTGTTGTAGTGTTGTTACTCTGTAGTGTTGTAGTGTTGTAGTGCTGTAGTGTTGTAGTGTTGTTACTCTGTGTTGTAGTGTTGTAGTGTTGTAGTGTTGTAGTGTTGTTACTCTGTGTTGTAGTGCTGTAGTGTGGTAGTGTTGTAGTGTTGTAGTGTTGTAGTGTTGTTAGTCTGTAGTGTAGTGTTGTAGTGTTGTAGTGCTGTAGTGTTGTAGTGTTGTAGTGTTGTAGTGTTGTAGTGTTGTTAGTCTGTAGTGTTGTAGTGTTGTAGTGTTGTTAGTCTGTAGTGTTGTAGTGCTGTAGTGTTGTAGTGTTGTAGTGTTGTAGTGTTGTTACTCTGTAGTGTTGTAGTGTTGTAGTATTGTAGTGTTGTAGTGTTGTTACTCTGTAGTGTTGTAGTGTTGTAGTGTTGTAGTGTTGTTAGTCTGTAGTGTAGTGTTGTAGTGTTGTAGTGCTGTAGTGTTGTAGTGTTGTAGTGCTGTAGTGTTGTAGTGTTGTAGTGTTGTTAGTCTGTAGTGTTGTAGTGTTGTAGTGCTGTAGTGTTGTAGTGTTGTAGTGTTGTTAGTCTGTAGTGTAGTGTTGTAGTGTTGTTAGTCTGTAGTGTAGTGTTGTAGTGTTGTAGTGTTGTAGTGTTGTAGTGTTGTAGTGTTGTAGTGTTGTTACTCTGTAGTGTAGTGTTGTAGTGTTGTAGTGTTGTAGTGTTGTTAGTCTGTAGTGTAGTGTTGTAGTGTTGTAGTGTTGTAGTGCTGTAGTGTTGTAGTGTTGTAGTGTTGTTAGTCTGTAGTGTAGTGTTGTAGTGTTGTTAGTCTGTAGTGTAGTGTTGTAGTGTTGTAGTGTTGTAGTGTTGTAGTGTTGTAGTGTTGTAGTGGTGTTACTCTGTGTTGTAGTGTTGTAGTGTTGTAGTGGTGTTACTCTGTGTTGTAGTGTTGTAGTGTTGTAGTGTTGTAGTGTTGTTACTCTGTATTGTAGTGTTGTAGTGTTGTAGTGTTGTTAGTCTGTAGTGTTGTAGTGTTGTAGTGGTGTTACTCTGTGTTGTAGTGTTGTAGTGTTGTAGTGTTGTAGTGGTGTTACTCTGTGTTGTAGTGTTGTAGTGTTGTAGTGAGAGTTAGACCAGACAGACACATAGAGAGTTAGACCAGACAGACACATAGAGAGTTAGACCAGACAGACACATAGAGAGTTACACCAGACAGACACATAGAGAGTTAGACCAGACAGACACATAGAGAGTTACACCAGACAGACACATAGAGAGTTAGACCAGACAGAGGGTTAGACCGGACAGACACATAGAGAGTTAGACCAGACAGACACATAGAGAGTTAGACCAGACAGACACATAGAGAGTTAGACCAGACAGACACATAGAGAGTTAGACCAGACAGACACATAGAGAGTTAGACCAGACAGACACATAGAGAGTTAGACCAGACAGAGGGTTAGACCGGACAGACACAATGCTCTTTCCCCAATGAACAACAGCTGTGTTGAGGTTCTGTAGAGAGGGACTGGAGAGAGGGACTGTAGAGAGGGACTGGAGAGAGGGACTGGAGAGAGGGACTGTAGAGAGGGACTGTAGAGAGGGACTGGAGAGAGGGACTGTAGAGAGGGACTGTGTTGAGGTTCTGTAGAGAGGGACTGGAGAGAGGGACTGGAGAGATGGACTGTAGAGAGGGACTGGAGAGAGGGACTGGAGAGAGGGACTGTAGAGAGGGACTGGAGAGAGGGACTGGAGAGAGGGACTGTAGAGAGGGACTGGAGAGAGGGACTGGAGAGAGGGACTGGAGAGAGGGACTGGAGAGAGGGACTGTAGAGAGGGACTGGAGAGGGACTGGAGAGAGGGACTGTAGAGAGGGACTGGAGAGAGGGACTGGAGAGAGGGACTGGAGAGAGGGACTGTAGAGAGGGACTGGAGAGAGGGACTGTAGAGAGGGACTGGAGAGAGGGACTGGAGAGGGACTGTAGAGGGACTGGAGAGAGGGACTGGAGAGAGGGACTGTAGAGAGGGACTGTAGAGAGGGACTGGAGAGAGGGACTGGAGAGATGTTCTGTAGAGAGGGACTGTAGAGAGGGACTGTAGAGAGGGACTGTAGAGAGGTTCTGGAGAGAGGGACTGGAGAGAGGGACTGTAGAGAGGGACTGGAGAGAGGGACTGTAGAGAGGGACTGGAGAGAGGGACTGGAGAGAGGGACTGGAGAGAGGGACTGTAGAGAGGGACTGGAGAGAGGGACTGTAGAGAGGGACTGGAGAGAGGGACTGTAGAGAGGGACTGGAGAGAGGGACTGGAGAGAGGGACTGTAGAGAGGGACTGTAGAGAGGGACTGGAGAGAGGGACTGTAGAGAGGGACTGGAGAGAGGGACTGGAGAGAGGGACTGTAGAGAGGGACTGGAGAGAGGGACTGTAGAGAGGGACTGGAGAGAGGGACTGGAGAGAGGGACTGTAGAGAGGGACTGGAGAGAGGGACTGTAGAGAGGGACTGTAGAGAGGGACTGTAGAGAGGGACTGGAGAGAGGGACTGTAGAGAGGGACTGGAGAGAGGGACTGGAGAGAGGGACTGGAGAGAGGGACTGGAGAGAGGGACTGTAGAGAGGGACTGGAGAGAGGGACTGGAGAGAGGGACTGTAGAGAGGGACTGGAGAGAGGGACTGGAGAGATGCAGCTGTAAAGATCTGTATTGATAGTGACGGATAATGTAATGAAATGAAGGTAAATAAGGTGTGTGTGTGTGTGTGTGTGTGTGTGTGTGTGTGTGTGTGTGTGTGTGTGTGTGTGTGTGTGTGTGTGTGTGTGTGTGTGTGTGTGTGTGTGTGTGTGTGTGTGTGTGTGTGGTCTTCTCCTGTGTGTGTGTGTGGTCTTCTCCTTGGTGTTGTTATGTACATTAGGGCTAACTTCAGGTTAATATAAAACCTCCTCATCTTCACAGCCACATCTTGGTAAACCTCCTCATCTTCACAGCCACATCCTGATAAACCTCCTCATCTTCACAGCCACATCCTGACAACCCTCCTCATCTTCACAGCCGCATCCTGATAAACCTCCTCATCTTCACAGACACATCCTGATAACCCTCCTCATCTTCACAGCCACATCCTGATAACCCTCCTCATCTTCACAGCCACATCCTGATAAACCTCCTCATCTTCACAACCACATCCTGATAACCCTCCTCATCTTCACAGCCACATCCTGATAACCCTCCTCATCTTCACAGCCACATCCTGATAACCCTCCTCATCTTCACAGCCGCATCCTGATAACCCTCCTCATCTTCACAGCCACATCCTGATAACCCTCCTCATCTTCACAGCCACATCCTGATAACCCTCCTCATCTTCACAGCCGCATCCTGATAACCCTCCTCATCTTCACAGCCACATCCTGGTAACCCTCCTCATCTTCACAGACACATCCTGATAACCCTCCTCATCTTCACAGCCACATCCTGATAACCCTCCTCATCTTCACAGCCGCATCCTGATAAACCTCCTCATCTTCACAACCACATCCTGATAACCCTCCTCATCTTCACAGCCACATCCTGATAACCCTCCTCATCTTCACAGCCACATCCTGATAACCCTCCTCATCTTCACAGCCGCATCCTGATAACCCTCCTCATCTTCACAGCCACATCCTGATAACCCTCCTCATCTTCACAGCCACATCCTGATAACCCTCCTCATCTTCACAGCCGCATCCTGATAACCCTCCTCATCTTCACAGCCACATCCTGGTAACCCTCCTCATCTTCACAGCCACATCCTGATAACCCTCCTCATCTTCACAGCCACATCCTGATAAACCTCCTCATCTTCACAGCCACATCCTGATAAACCTCCTCATCTTCACAGCCGCATCCTGATAAACCTCCTCATCTTCACAGCCGCATCCTGATAACCCTCCTCATCTTCACAGCCACATCCTGATAACCCTCCTCATCTTCACAGCCACATCCTGATAACCCTCCTCATCTTCACAGCCACATCCTGATAACCCTCCTCATCTTCACAACCACATCCTGATAACCCTCCTCATCTTCACAACCACATCCTGATAACCCTCCTCATCTTCACAGCCGCATCCTGATAAACCTTCTCATCTTCACAGCCACATCCTGATAACCCTCCTCATCTTCACAGCCACATCCTGATAACCCTCCTCATCTTCACAGCCACATCCTGATAACCCTCCTCATCTTCACAGCCACACTGTCTCTCTCCTACAGCGTGTTGTTCAAATCTATCCATTGGTCTGATTAGTCCAAATTTGAGATTTATGAGAACCGCCGTGTCTCTGCAAGACGCAAAGTAGGTGAACGGATGATCTCTGCATGTGTGGTTCCCACCGTGATGGTGTGTGTGTGTGTGGGGGGGGGGCTTTGCTGGTTACAGTGTCTGTGACTTATTTAGAATTCAAGGCACACTTGACCAGCACAGCTACCACAGCATTCTGCAGAAATACGCTAATCTCATTTTTATCCCGGTTCGCCCAGGTCCTCTGGATCAACATATGTCTCAGGGGTTTATTGTCACGTGTCTGATGACGCAAGCCGACGCCAGGATACACTTCAGCCTTGCTATAGTATATATTTAGATAACATTTTGATTGAGGGCCCTCACAATAACATGTCGTATCACAACTGAGTCAATTATCCTCCAACAGTAAAGTGTCTATCATTATCAAACCATCTACTCTTCCTCCACTGTAATTACAGAAGGAAACAGGCCTTCTTCCCTGGACAATGTCTAGGAGCAGGGAACAGGGTCTGTCTATATGTTTTCCTCCTCCTCCTCCTCCTCCTCCTCCTCCTCCACTGTAATGTCTAGGAGCAGGGAACAGGGTCTGTCTATATGTTTTCCTCCTCCTCCTCCTCCTCCTCCTCCTCCACTGTAATGTCTAGGAGCAGGGAACAGGGTCTGTCTATATGTTTTCCTCCTCCTCCTCCTCCTCCTCCTCCTCCTCCTCCTCCTCCTCCTCCTCCTCCACTGTAATGTCTAGGAGCAGGGAACAGGATCTGTCTATATGTTTTCCTCCTCTTCCTCCTCCTCCTCCTCCTCCTCCTCCTCCACTGTAATGTCTAGGAGCAGGGAACAGGGTCTGTCTATATGTTTTCCTCCTCTTCCTCCTCCTCCTCCTCCTCCTCCTCCTCCACTGTAATGTCTAGGAGCAGGGAACAGGGTCTGTCTATATGTTTTCCTCCTCCTCCTCCTCCTCCTCCTCCTCCTCCTCCTCCTCCTCCACTGTAATGTCTAGGAGCAGGGAACAGGGTCTGTCTATATGTTTTCCTCCTCCTCCCCCCCCTCCTCCTCCACTGTAATGTCTAGGAGCAGGGAACAGGATCTGTCTATATGTTTCCTCCTCCTCCACTGTAATGTCTAGGAGCAGGGAACAGGGTCTGTCTATATGTTTCCTCCTCCTCCTCCTCCTCCTCCTCCTCCTCCTCCACTGTAATGTCTAGGAGCAGGGAACAGGATCTGTCTATATGTTTCCTCCTCCTCCTCCCTCCTCCTCCTCCTCCTCCTCCACTGTAATGTCTAGGAGCAGGGAACAGGATCTGTCTATATGTTTTCCTCCTCCTTCCTCCTCCTCCTCCTCCCTCCTCCTCCTCCACTGTAATGTCTAGGAGCAGGGAACAGGGTCTGTCTATATGTTTTCCTCCTCCTCCTCCTCCTCCTCCTCCTCCTCCACTGTAATGTCTAGGAGCAGGGAACAGGGTCTGTCTATATGTTTTCCTCCTCCTCCTCCTCCTCCTCCTCCTCCTCCTCCTCCTCCTCCACTGTAATGTCTAGGAGCAGGGAACAGGGTCTGTCTATATGTTTTCCTCCTCTTCCTCCTCCTCCTCCTCCTCCTCCTCCTCCTCCTCCACTGTAATGTCTAGGAGCAGGGAACAGGGTCTGTCTATATGTTTTCCTCCTCTTCCTCCTCCTCCTCCTCCTCTTCCTCCTCCTCCTCCTCCTCCACTGTAATGTCTAGGAGCAGGGAACAGGGTCTGTCTATATGTTTTCCTCCTCCTCCTCCTCCTCCTCCTCCTCCTCCACTGTAATGTCTAGGAGCAGGGAACAGGGTCTGTCTATATGTTTTCCTCCTCTTCCTCCTCCTCCTCCTCCTCCTCCTCTTCCTCCTCCTCCTCCTCCTCCTCCACTGTAATGTCTAGGAGCAGGGAACAGGGTCTGTCTATATGTTTTCCTCCTCCTCCTCCTCCTCCTCCTCCTCCACTGTAATGTCTAGGAGCAGGGAACAGGGTCTGTCTATATGTTTTCCTCCTCTTCCTCCTCCTCCTCCTCCTCCTCCTCCTCCACTGTAATGTCTAGGAGCAGGGAACAGGGTCTGTCTATATGTTTTCCTCCTCCTCCTCCTCCTCCTCCTCTTCCTCCACTGTAATGTCTAGGAGCAGGGAACAGGGTCTGTCTATATGTTTTCCTCCTCCTCCTCCTCCATTTTGAAGTGGTAAAATAGCACTGTAATTGCAGAAGGAAATGGGCCTTCTTCCCTGGACAATGTCTAGGAGCAGTGAACAGTGTCTGTCTCTATGTTTTCCTATTCTCTGAAAGCGGAAGACATCGACTATTTCCAATGGTGAGTTTTATTAACAGTATAGTAATGGTAGGAAATAGGCCTGTCCCTATGAGCAGTGGAGCGTGAAGAGATTTACTATACTGAGTGAAATACTGAGAGAGAGAGAGACAGACAGAGAGAGAGACAGAGAGAGAGAGAGAGAGCGAAAGAGACAGCGAGAGAGCGCGAGAGAGAGAGAGAGAGATGTGAGTGAGAGAAAGAGAGAGAGAGAGAGAGAGAGAGAGAGAGAGAGCGAGAGAGAGAGAGAGAGAGATGTGAGTGAGAGAGAGAGAGAGAGAGAGAGAGAGAGAGAGAGAGAGAGAGAGATGTGAGTGAGTAATGTCAGGGTTGTCAGATGCCCACACAGTAGATCCCCAACAGGCCTATCCTGTATGCCTCCTGTCAACAGCACTTTGAACCAAAACACTTCCGTTGCTGAGGTGTACCAGAGGATTTACCATCAGTTTAAACTGAAGGCTCTCACTTCAACTAGCTGTAGTCTACACTGACAACAACATGTTGCCAGGGAAACTGAAGGCTCTCACTTCAACTAGCTGTAGTCTACACTGTAGTCTACTAGCTGTAGTCTACACTGACAACAACATGTTGTACACCAGTGAAACTGAAGGCTCTCACTTCAACTAGCTGTAGTCTACACTGACAACAACATGTTGCCAGGGAAACTGAAAGCTCTCACTTCAACTAGCTGTAGTCTACACTGACAACAACATGTTGTCCACCAGGGAAACTGAAAGCTCTCACTTCAACTAGCTGTAGTCTACACTGACAACAACATGTTGCCAGGGAAACTGAAAGCTCTCACTTCAACTAGCTGTAGTCTACACTGACAACAACATGTTGTCCACCAGGGAAACTGAAAGCTCTCACTTCAACTAGCTGTAGTCTACACTGACAACAACATGTTGTCCACCAGGGAAACTGAAGGCTCTCACTTCAACTAGCTGTAGTCTACACTGACAACAACATGTTGCCAGGGAAACTGAAAGCTCTCACTTCAACTAGCTGTAGTCTACACTGACAACAACATGTTGTCCACCAGGGAAACTGAAGGCTCTCACTTCAACTAGCTGTAGTCTACACTGACAACAACATGTTGCCAGTGAAACTGAAGGCTCTCACTTCTACTAGCTGTAGTCTACACTGACAACAACATGTTGTACACCAGTGAAACTGAAGGCTCTCACTTCAACTAGCTGTAGTCTACACTGTAGTCTACTAGCTGTAGTCTACACTGACAACAACATGTTGTACACCAGTGAAACTGAAAGCTCTCACTTCAACTAGCTGTAGTCTACACTGACAACAACATGTTGTCCACCAGGGAAACTGAAAGCTCTCACTTCAACTAGCTGTAGTCTACACTGACAACAACATGTTGCCAGGGAAACTGAAAGCTCTCACTTCAACTAGCTGTAGTCTACACTGACAACAACATGTTGTCCACCAGTGAAACTGAAGGCTCTCACTTCAACTAGCTGTAGTCTACAATGACAACAACATGTTGCCAGGGAAACTGAAAGCTCTCACTTCAACTAGCTGTAGTCTACACTGACAACAACATGTTGCCAGGGAAACTGAAGGCTCTCACTTCAACTAGCTGTAGTCTACACTGACAACAACATGTTGTCCACCAGTGAAACTGAAAGCTCTCACTTCAACTAGCTGTAGTCTACACTGACAACAACATGTTGCCAGGGAAACTGAAAGTTCTCACTTCAACTAGCTGTAGTCTACACTGACAACAACATGTTGCCAGGGAAACTGAAAGCTCTCACTTCAACTAGCTGTAGTCTACACTGACAACAACATGTTGCCAGGGAAACTGAAAGCTCTCACTTCAACTAGCTGTAGTCTACACTGACAACAACATGTTGCCAGGGAAACTGAAAGCTCTCACTTCAACTAGCTGTAGTCTACACTGACAACAACATGTTGCCAGGGAAACTGAAAGCTCTCACTTCAACTAGCTGTAGTCTACACTGACAACAACATGTTGCCAGGGAAACTGAAAGCTCCCACTTCAACTAGCTGTAGTCTACACTGACAACAACATGTTGTCCACCAGGGAAACTGAAAGCCTGCAACGCCTTTTCTGATCTACATTAAAAAGCCAGTTTTGAAATATACTCAACAATTACAGTCTGTGGTAGGTTCAATATCTAGTTTAGTACAGAGGTCACATGACCATGTTACACACCTCACATCACATGACAGAACCCCTGGTCACATTCACACATCACATCACATGACAGAACCCCTGGTCACATTCACGCCTCACATCACATGACCATGTTACACACCTCACATCACATGACAGAACCCCTGGTCACATCCACACATCACATGACCATGTTACACACCTCACATCACATGACAGAACCCCTGGTCACATTCACACCTCACGTCACATTCACACCTCACATCACATGACAGAACCTCTGGTCACATCCACACATCACATGACAGAACACCTGATCACATTCACACTTCACATCACATGACAGAACCCCTGGTCACATTCACACCTCACATCACATGACAGAACCCCTGGTCACATTCACACATCACATCACATCACATGACAGAACCCCTGGTCACAATCACACATCACATGACAGAACACCTGATCACATTCCGTAGGCCACATCTTGTCTGTTTGCTTTGTTTAGTCTGAATGGGAGAATGGCTCAGCTTCCATCCCTCTGCTTCCAATGTGTCACCATGATAAGAGCCTGGTGCGTTTCAACTTCACAGCTCCAGACAACAAACAGAGAGACAGAATAGAGGAAGACAACGCAGGGAGGGGGGAGGTGGTCTTCTGAGTGTGTGTGTGTGTGTGTGTGTGTGTGTGTGTGTGTGTGTGTGTGTGTGTGTGTGTGTGTGTGTGTGTGTGTGTGTGTGTGTGTGTGTGTGTGTGTGTGTGTGTGTGTGGTCTTCTCCTGAGGGAGTATAGACAGGGTCTCTGTTCCATTTAGCAACAGTGAAAATGACCATCCACATGTTTTCACTTCACGCAGCTGTGGACGGAGGAATCCTCTGTTCACTATTGTATAATAATACACACACACACACACACACACACTTTGCACATACACACATACACACACACACATACAGTACACACACACACAGTACACACAGGGTATACACACACACTCTGCACATGCACACATACACACACACACACATACAGCACACACACACACACAGTACACACACAGTATACACACACACACTCTGCACATGCACATATACACACACATACACATACAGCACACACACACACACAGTACAAACACAGTATACACACACACACTCTGCACATGCACACATAAACACACACACACACACACACACACACACACACACACACACACACACAGTACACACACAGTATACACACACACACTGCACATGCACACATACACACACAAACACATACACACACACAGTACACACACAAACACACACACACACACACATATATCTGCGTTCTATTGTTTAACAGTACATAGCAGAAATGTTACATTCAGTAATCCTATTGGATTAATAATATAATATATAACAGATCAATATATTACCCTGATTATAATATAGAATAGATCAATATATTACCCTGATTATAAAATAGAATAGATCAATATATTAGCCTGATTATAATATAGAATAGATCAATATATTACCCTGATTATAATATAGAACAGATCAATATATTACCCTGATTATAATATAGAACAGATCAATATATTACCCTGATTATAATATAGAACAGATCAATATATTACCCTGATTATAATATATAATAGATCAATAGAATAGATCAATATATTACCCTGATTATAATATAGAACAGATCAATATATTACCCTGATTATAATATATAATAGATCAATAGAATAGATCAATATATTACCCTGATTATAATATATAATAGATCAATAGAATAGATCAATATATTATCTGTTTTCTTATTTCTATGTTTACATTGTTCATTCATTGCTCTCCAGCATGATTAGATACAATAACATGTAATTATCCATCACTCATCCAGCATGATGCAATTAACCTTGAATACGCTACAAGTAAACTGTCCTCTTGGTGATGTCATGTTCTGGATAAGTAGCACGATAAGAAGAGAGACCTTTGGGGTTTTCAATGATGTTAACTAGACTTCACGTCAAACTGTGAGAGCATATGTTCTACAGACTGTCTTCAATGATTCATTATCTGGATCATTAAATAGTGATGTCGCAAAAGTGCTCCGTGGTATGGTGGATTCTGACAGGATCTCTAACTACACTATGGTGGATTCTGACAGGATCTCTAACTACACTATGGTGGATTCTGACAGGACCTCTAACTACACTATGGTGGATTCTGACAGGACCTCTAACTACACTATGGTGGATTCTGACAGGACCTCTAACTACACTATGGTGGATTCTGACAGGATCTCTAACTACACTATGGTGGATTCTGACAGGAACTCTAACTACACTATGGTGGATTCTGACAGGAACTCTAACTACACTATGGTGGATTCTGACAGGACCTCTAACTACACTATGGTGGATTCTGACAGGATCTCTAACTACACTATGGTGGATTCTGACAGGATCTCTAACTACACTATGGTGGATTCTGACAGGAACTCTAACTACACTATGGTGGATTCTGACAGGATCTCTAACTACACTATGGTGGATTCTGACAGGACCTCTAACTACACTATGGTGGATTCTGACAGGATCTCTTACTACACTATGGTGGATTCTGACAGGAACTCTAACTACACTATGGTGGATTCAGACAGGATCTCTAACTACACTATGGTGGATTCTGACAGGATCTCTAACTACACTATGGTGGATTCTGACAGGAACTCTAACTACACTATGGTGGATTCTGACAGGAACTCTAACTACACTATGGTGGATTCTGACAGGATCTCTAACTACACTATGGTGGATTCTGACAGGATCTCTAACTACACTATGGTGGATTCTGTCAGGATCTCTAACTACACTATGGTGGATTCTGACAGGAACTCTAACTACACTATGGTGGATTCTGACAGGATCTCTAACTACACTATGGTGGATTCTGACAGGATCTCTAACTACACTATGGTGGATTCTGACAGGACCTCTAACTACACTATGGTGGATTCTGACAGGAACTCTAACTACACTATGGTGGATTCTGACAGGATCTCTAACTACACTATGGTGGATTCTGACAGGATCTCTAACTACACTATGGTGGATTCTGACAGGAACTCTAACTACACTATGGTGGATTCTGACAGGAACTCTAACTACACTATGGTGGATTCTGTCAGGAACTCTAACTACATTATGGTAGATTCTGACAGGATCTCCAACTACATTATGGTAGATTCTGACAGGAAAACCCTTAAGTTGTTCTTAGTCATATTGAATGTTTTCTGTCATTTTTCTTACAGCATAGATGCAAATAAACACAGCCCCAAGAAAAAAACATACTCTTTTCAGGACAGCTTGGCACTTTTCTTGCGGGTTTGTGTTATTAACTTGTGTCTAAGTGCTCAAAACAAAGTGCCATTGACTTCCTTGTCTCTTAGGCTTCAGATTGCAGCGGGTTCATTGGGTTGTGATATTAATATGTTTATGAAAACGATATCCGCTCCCTCTGAGAAAACAAACTGTCAAATCGCTTGCCTGAACGCAGAATAAACAGAAAACAGAGAGGGTAGACATTTTGTTTTCATATTTTATCCGGACAGCTTACTTTACTTGGCTGCTGTCGCTTTAGATAAACAGGGAAATTAATGAATAGATTTTAGCTTTTTAAAAGATGCATGGCAACAACCTCTGTGGGGGGCTATCGAGGTGACATGATTTATTGGTGAATGTAATCTTAGTTTTCTGTTCCTCAAGGATCAAAATGATTTACTTCACTTGTCGGTTGTGGTGTAGATGGAACTGCATTTGAAGTAACAACGGAGACACCAACGTTAACAGAGAGCGCACATACTAAACAATCAGATGAGAGAGATTGTTTCGGATGTTTACTTTGTCGTTCTATGGTTTCAGTCTGGTGTTTGACTGGCTGAGGTTAGTTCAGGTCTAGTCATCAACCTCAATACACTTGAGAAAACAGGGTGATGATTTATCCAACAGGGTGATGATTTATCCAACAGGGTGATGATTTATCCAACAGGGGTGATGATTTATCCAACAGGGTGATGATTTATCCAACAGGGTGATGATTTATCCAACAGGGTGATGATTTATCCCAACAGGGGTGATGATTTATCCAACAGGGTGATGATTTATCCAACAGGGTGATGATTTATCCAACAGGGTGATGATTTATCCAACAGGGTGATGATTTATCCAACAGGGTGATGATTTATCCAACAGGGTGATGATTTATCCCAACAGGGGTGATGATTTATCCAACAGGGTGATGATTTATCCAACAGGGTGATGATTTGTCCAACAAGGTGATGATTTGTCCAACAGGGTGATAAGGGGGAGTGTCTCCATGTGACTGGGGTGATGTTTTATCCAACAGGGTGATGATTTATCCAACAGGGTGATGATTTATCCAACAGCGGTGATGGTGTATCCAACAGGGTGATGATTTATCCAACAGGGTGATGATTTGTCCAACAGGGTGATGATTTGTCCAACAGGGTGATAAGGGGGAGTGTCTCCATGTGACTGGGGTGATGTTTTATCCAACAGGGTGATGATTTATCCAACAGGGTGATGATTTATCAAATAAAATAAAATCAAATCAAATGTTATTTGTCACATACACATGGTTAGCAGATGTTAATGCGAGTGTAGCGAAATGCTTGTGCTTCTAGTTCCGACAATGATAGTGACAGTGATAACCAACAAGTAATCTAACTAACAATTCCAAAACTACTGTCTTATACACAGTGTAAGGGGATAAAGAATATGTACATAAGGATATATGAATGAGTGATGGTACAGAGCAGCATACAGTAGATGGTATCGAGTACAGTATATACATATGAGATGAGAATGTAGACAAAGTAAACAAAGTGGCATAGTTAAAGTGGCTAGTGATACATGTATTACATAAGGATGCAGTCGATGATGTAGAGTACAGTATATACGTATGCATATGAGATGAATAATGTAGGGTAAGTAACATTATATAATGTAGCATTGTTTAAAGTGGCTAGTGATATATTTACAACATTTCCCATCAATTCCCATTATTAAAGTGGCTGGAGTTGGGTCAGTGTCAATGACAGTGTGTTGGCAGCAGCCACTCAATGTTAGTGGTGGCTGTTTAACAGTCTGATGGCCTTGAGATAGAAGCTGTTTTTCAGTCTCTCGGTCCCAGCTTTGATGCACCTGTACTGACCTCGCCTTCTGGATGATAGCGGGGTGAACAGGCAGTGGTTCGGGTGGTTGATGTCCTTGATGATCTTTATGGCCTTCCTGTAACATCGGGTGGTGTAGGTGTCCTGGAGGGCAGGTAGTTTGCCCCCGGTGATGCGTTGTGCAGACCTCACTACCCTCTGGAGAGCCTTACGGTTGAGGGCGGAGCAGTTGCCGTACCAGGCGGTGATACAGCCCGCCAGGATGCTCTCGATTGTTTATCTGTAGAAGTTTGTGGGTGCTTTTGGTGACAAGCCGAATTTCTTCAGCCTCCTGAGGTTGAAGAGGCGCTGCTGCGCCTTCTTCACGACGCTGTCAGTGTGAGTGTACCAATTCAGTTTGTCTGTGATGTGTATGCCGAGGAACTTAAACTTGCTACCCTCTCCACTACTGTTCCATCGATGTGGATAGGGGGGTGTTCCCTCTGCTGTTTCCTGAAGTCCACAATCATCTCCTTAGTTTTGTTGACGTTGAGTGTGAGGTTATTTTCCTGACACCACACTCCGAGGGCCCTCACCTCCTCCCTGTAGGCCGTCTCGTCGTTGTTGGTAATCAACCCTACCACTGTTGTGTCGTCCGCAAACTTGATGATTGAGTTGGAGGCGTGCGTGGCCACGCAGTCGTGGGTGAACAGGGAGTACAGAGAGGGCTCAGAACGCACCCTTGTGGGGCCCCCGTGTTGAGGATCAGCGGTGAGGAGATGTTGTTGCCTACCCTCACCACCTGGGGGCGGCCCGTCAGGAAGTCCAGTACCCAGTTGCACAGGGCGGGGTCGAGACCCAGGGTCTCGAGCTTGATGACGAGCTTGGAGGGTACTATGGTGTTGAATGCCGAGCTGTAGTCGATGAACAGCATTCTCACATAGGTATTCCTCTTGTCCAGGTGGGTTAGGGCAGTGTGCAGTGTGGTTGAGATTGCATCGTCTGTGGACCTATTTGGGCGGTAAGCAAATTGGAGTGGGTCTAGGGTGTCAGGTAGGGTGGAGGTGATATGGTCCTTGACTAGTCTCTCAAAGCACTTCATGATGACGGAAGTGAGTGCTACGGGGCGGTAGTCGTTTAGCTCAGTTACCTTAGCTTTCTTGGGAACAGGAACAATGGTGGCCCTCTTGAAGCATGTGGGAACAGCAGACTGGTATAGGGATTGATTGAATATGTCCGTAAACACACCGGCCAGCTGGTCTGCGCATGCTCTGAGGGCGCGGCTGGGGATGCCGTCTGGGCCTGCAGCCTTGCGAGGGTTAACACGTTTAAATGTCTTACTCACCTCGGCTGCAGTGAAGGAGAGACCGCATGTTTTCGTTGCAGGCCGTGTCAGTGGCACTGTATTGTCCTCAAAGCGGGCAAAAAGTTATTTAGTCTGCCTGGGAGCAAGACATCCTGGTCCGTGACTGGGCTGGGTTTCTTCTTGTAGTCCGTGATTGACTGTAGACCCTGCCACATGCCTCTTGTGTCTGAGCCATTGAATTGAGATTCCACTTTGTCTCTGTACTGACGCTTAGCTTGTTTAATAGCCTTGCGGAGGGAATGGCTGCATTGTTTATATTCGGACATGTTACCAGACACCTTGCCCTGATTAAAAGCAGTGGTTCGCGCTTTCAGTTTCACGCGAATGCTGCCATCAATCCACGGTTTCTGGTTTGGGAATGTTTTTATCGTTGCTATGGGAACGACATCTTCGACGCACGTTCTAATGAACTCGCACACCGAATCAGCGTATTCATCAATATTTTCATCTGACGCAATACGAAACATGTCCCAGTCCACGTGATGGAAGCAGTCTTGGAGTGTGGAGTCAGCTTGGTCTGACCAGCGTTGGACAGACCTCAGCGTGGGAGCCTCTTGTTTTAGTTTCTGCCTGTAGGCAGGGATCAACAAAATGGAGTCGTGGTCAGCTTTTCCGAAAGGGGGCGGGGCAGGGCCTTATATGCGTCGAAGTTAGAGTAACAATGATCCAAGGTTTTACCACCCCTGGTTGCGCAATCGATATGCTGATAAAATTTAGGGAGTATTGTTTTCAGATTAGCTTTGTTAAAATCCCCAGCTACAATGAATGCAGCCTCCGGATAAATGGTTTCCAGTTTGCAAAGAGTTAAATAAAGTTCGTTCAGAGCCATCGATGTGTCTGCTTGGGGGGGGATATATACGGCTGTGATTATAATCGAAGAGAATTCTCTTGGAAGATAATGCGGTCTACATTTGATTGTGAGGAATTCTAAATCAGGTGAACAGAAGGATTTGAGTTCCTGTATGTTTCCTTCATCACACCATGTCTCGTTAGTCATGAGGCATACGCCCCCGCCACTCTTCTTACCAGAAAGATGTTTGTTTCTGTCGGCGCGATGCGTGGAGAAACCCGTTGGCTGCACCGCCCCGGATAGCGTCTTTCCAGTGAGCCATGTTTCCGTGAAGCAAAGAACGTTACAGTCTCTGATGTCCCTCTGGAATGCTACCCTTGCTCGGATTTCATCAACCTTGTTGTCAAGAGACTGGACATTGGCAAGAAGAATTATCCAACAGGGGTGATGGTGTATCCAACAGGGTGATGATTTATCCAACAGGGTGATGATTTATCCAACAGGGTGATAAGGGGGAGTGTCTCCACGTGACTGGGGTGACCCTAGATGAACACTTATGAGGTGGTATTGATTAAACAATGAAGTTCTTAGCATGAGGTGAGTTACACTTGTATGTGTCACCTCATTAATTGTACGCTGCCAATTTTTTTCTGTGTGACACCGTTATCTAGACTCAGTGAATTACTGTATGGCTCCTCCTTCTGTATCCATGGATACAGTATTGTTGAATTACTGTATCTCTCCTCCCTCTGTATCCACGGAAACAGTGTTGTTGAATTACTGTATGTCTCCTCCTCCTGTATCCACAGAGACAGTGTTGTTGAATTACTGTATGTCTCCTCCTCCTGTATCCACAGAGACAGTGTTGTTGAATTACTGTATGTCTCCTCTCCTCCTGTATCCACAGAGACAGTGTTGTTGAATTACTGTATGTCTCCTCCTCCTGTATCCACAGAGACAGTGTTGTTGAATTACTGTATGTCTCCTCCTCCTGTATCCACAGAGACAGTGTTGTTGAATTACTGTATGTCTCCTCCTCCTGTATCCACAGAGACAGTGTTGTTGAATTACTGTATGTCTCCTCCTCCTGTATCCACAGAGACAGTGTTGTTGAATTACTGTATGCCTCCTCCTTTCGTATCTATGGAGACAGTGTTGTTGAATTACTGTATTTCTCCTCCTCCTGTATCCACGGAGACAGTGTTGTTGAATTACTGTATGTCTCCTGCTGTATCCACGGAGACAGTGTTGTTGAATTACTGTATGCCTCCTCCTTCCGTATCCATGGATACAGTATTGTTAATAACAACCTGTATCTAATAACTCTGAAGCTTGGACTGAATGATACGAGAGCGTTGCTTGATTCGGTTGACGTGTTTTTCCGTAGATAGATAGGACTTGGGGAATGGATTTTCCTCACCTTAGAAAGCAATGGTTCAATGAATGTTGATAAGAAAAGCCATTTATATAAAAGGTGAGGTACGGGTCATGTCTATCTTCAGTTATAACTGATGAAGCAGAGGGTCAATATGAAATGGTACAGTACTGTATGTTTTGCAAACGAGCATTGGAGATTGGGATTCCATATCTGCCCTTACAAACCATTAGTATAAGGAAGGGGGAAAAGGTGAGTTAGAGGCTATGAGAGTCATTAAAAAAGGTCAACACTGTGTTTTGTAATCTTCATGGAACTTCTTCAGAAGAGTTACAGACAGACAAATATAGACCTGTCATGTCGTCGTTAGGATTCATTCAAGACGAGGCTTTGAGACGTGTAAGACTGAAAGTTATTGTTTCTTTAGCTGGAGTTTCTCCTGTGAGCCTATCAACACCCCTACAGTCCTCAGTCAGTCCCTCTTCCTGTATCAACACCCCTACAGTCCTCAGTCAGTCCCCTTTCCTCTATCAACACCCCTACAGTCCTCAGTCAGTCCCCTTTCCTCTGTCAACACCCCTACAGTCCTCAGTCAGTCCCCTTTCCTCTGTCAACACCCCTACAGTCCTCAGTCAGTCCCCCTTCCTCTATCAACACCCCTACAGTCCTCAGTCAGTCCCCCTTCCTCTATCAACACCCCTACAGTCCTCAGTCAGTCCCCTTTCCTCTGTCAACACCCCTACAGTCCTCAGTCAGTCCCCTTTTCCTCTGTCAACACCCCTACAGTCCTCAGTCAGTCCCCCTTCCTCTATCAACACCCCTACAGTCCTCAGTCAGTCCCCCTTCCTCTATCAACACCCCTACAGTCCTCAGTCAGTCCCCCTTCCTCTATCAAAACCCCTACAGTCCTCAGTCAGTCCCCCTTCCACTGTCAACACCTCTACAGTCCTCAGTCAGTCCCTCTTCCTCTATCAACACCCCTACAGTCCTCAGTCAGTCCCCTTCCTCTATCAATACCCCTACAGTCCTCAGTCAGTCCCTCTTCCTCTGTCAACACCCCTACAGTCCTCAGTCAGTCCCCCTTCCTCTATCAACACCCCTACAGTCCTCAGTCAGTCCCCCTTCCTCTATCAACACCCCTACAGTCCTCAGTCAGTCCCCCTTCCTCTATCAACACCCCTACAGTCCTCAGTCAGTCCCCCTTCCTCTGTCAACACCCCTACAGTCCTCAGTCAGTCCCCCTTCCTCTATCAACACCCCTACAGTCCTCAGTCAGTCCCCCTTCCTCTATCAATACCCCTACAGTCCTCAGTCAGTCCCCTTCCTCTATCAACACCCCTACAGTCCTCAGTCAGTCCCCCTTCCTCTATAAACACCCCTACAGTCCTCAGTCAGTCCCCCTTCCTCTATCAACACCCCTACAGTCCTCAGTCAGTCCCCCTTCCTCTATCAACACCCCTACAGTCCTCAGTCAGTCCCCTTCCTCTATCAACACCCCTACAGTCCTCAGTCAGTCCCCTTCCTCTATCAACACCCCTACAGTCCTCAGTCAGTCCCCTTCCTCTATCAACACCCTACAGTCCTCAGTCAGTCCCCCTTCCTCTATCAACACCCCTACAGTCCTCAGTCAGTCCCCCTTCCCTCTATCAACACCCCTACAGTCCTCAGTCAGTCCCCTTCCTCTATCAACACCCCTACAGTCCTCAGTCAGTCCCCCTTCCTCTATCAACACCCCTACAGTCCTCAGTCAGTCCCCCTTCCTCTATCAACACCCCTACAGTCCTCAGTCAGTCCCCCTTCCTCTATCAACACCCCTACAGTCATCAGTCAGTCCCCCTTCCTCTATCAACACCCCTACAGTCCTCAGTCAGTCCCCCTTCCTCTATCAACACCCCTACAGTCCTCAGTCAGTCCTCTTCCTCTATCAACACCCCTACAGTCCTCAGTCAGTCCCTCTTCCTGTATCAACACCCCTACAGTCCTCAGTCAGTCCCCTTTCCTCTATCAACACCCCTACAGTCCTCAGTCAGTCCCCTTTCCTCTATCAACACCCCTACAGTCCTCAGTCAGTCCCCCTTCCTCTTTCAACACCCCTACAGTCCTCAGTCAGTCCCTCTTCCTGTATCAACACCCCTACAGTCCTCAGTCAGTCCCTCTTCCTGTATCAACACCCCTACAGTCCTCAGTCAGTCCCCTTTCCTCTATCAACACCCCTACAGTCCTCAGTCAGTCCCCCTTCCTCTTTCAACACCCCTACAGTCCTCAGTCAGTCCCTCTTCCTTTATCAACACCCCTACAGTCCTCAGTCAGTCCCTCTTCCTGTATCAACACCCCTACAGTCACTCAGTCAGTCCCTCTTCCTCCCACCATACCCCTGTCTGTGCATTATGCCCTGAATATATTCTACCATGCCCAGAAACCTGCTCCTCTTATTCTCTGTCCCCAACGCTCTAGGCGACCAGTTTTGATAGCCTTTAGCCGCACCCTCATACTACTCCTTTTCTGTTCCGCGGGTGATGTGGAGGTAAACCCAGGCCCTGCATGTCCCCAGGCACCCTCATTTGTTGACTTCTGTGATCGAAAAAGCCTTGGTTTCATGCATGTCAACATCAGAAGCCTCCTCCCTAAGTTTGTTTTACTCACTGCTTTAGCACACTCTGCAAACCCTGATGTCCTTGCTGTGTCTGAATCCTGGCTCAGGAAGGCCACCAAAAATTCAGAGATTTCCATACCCAACTATAACATCTTCCGTCAAGATAGAACTGCCAAAGGGGGAGGAGTTGCAGTCTACTGCAGAGATAGCCTGCAAAGTAATGTCATACTTTCCAGGTCCATACCCAAACAGTTCGAACTACTAATTTTGAAAATTACTCTCCCCAGAAATAAGTCTCTCACTGTTGCCGCCTGCTACCGACCCCCCTCAGCTCCCAGCTGTGCCCTGGACACCATTTGTGAATTGATCGCCCCCCATCTAGCTTTAGAGTTTGTTCTGTTAGGTGACCTAAACTGGGATATGCTTAACACCCCGGCAGTCCTACAATCTAAGCTAGATGCCCTCAATCATCAAGGAACCCACCAGGTACAACCCTAACTCTGTAAACAAGGGCACCCTCATAGACGTCATCCTGACCAACTGGCCCTCCAAATACACCTCCGCTGTCTTCAACCAGGATCTCAGCGATCACTGCCTCATTGCCTGTATCCGCTACGGAGCCGCAGTCAAACGACCACGCCTCATCACTGTCAAACGCTCCCTAAAACACTTCTGTGAGCAGGCCTTCCTAATCGACCTGGCCCGGGTATCCTGGAAGGACATTGACCTCATCCCGTCAGTTGAGGATGCCTGGTCATTCTTTAAAAGTAACTTCCTCACCATTTTAGATAAGCATGCTCCATTCAAAAAATGCAGAACTAAGAACAGATACAGCCCTTGGTTCACTCCAGACCTGACTGCCCTCGACCAGCACAAAAACATCCTGTGGCGGACTGCAATAGAATCGAATAGTCCCCGTGATATGCAACTGTTCAGGGAAGTCAGGAACCAATACACGCAGTCAGTCAGGAAAGCTAAGGCCAGCTTCTTCAGGCAGAAGTTTGCATCCTGTAGCTCCAACTCCAAAAAGTTCTGGGACACTGTGAAGTCCATGGAGAACAAGAGCACCTCCTCCCAGCTGCCCACTGCACTGAGGCTAGGTAACACGGTCACCACCGATAAATCCATGATTATCGAAAACTTCAATAAGCATTTCTCAACGGCTGGCCATGCCTTCCGCCTGGCTACTCCAACCTCGGCCAACAGCTCCGCCCCCTGCAGCTCCGCGCCCAAGCCTCCAGGTTCTCCTTTACCCAAATCCAGATAGCAGATGTTCTGAAAGAGCTGCAAAACCTGGACCCGTACAAATCAGCTGGGCTTGACAATCTGGACCCTCTATTTCTGAAACTATCCGCCGCCATTGTCGCAACCCCTATTACCAGCCTGTTCAACCTCTCTTTCATATCGTCTGAGATCCCCAAGGATTGGAAAGCTGCCGCAGTCATCCCCCTCTTCAAAGGGGGAGACACCCTGGACCCAAACTGTTACAGACCTATATCCATCCTGCCCTGCCTATCTAAGGTCTTCGAAAGCCAAGTCAACAAACAGGTCACTGACCATCTCGAATCCAACCGTACCTTCTCCGCTGTGCAATCTGGTTTCCGAGCCGGTCACGGGTGCACCTCAGCCACACTCAAGGTACTAAACGATATCATAACCGCCATCAATAAAAGACAGTACTGTGCAGCCGTCTTCATCGACCTTGCCAAGGCCTTCGACTCTGTCAATCACCATATTCTTATCGGCAGACTCAGTAGCCTCGGTTTTTCGGATGACTGCCTTGCCTGGTTCACCAATTACTTTGCAGACAGAGTTCAGTGTGTCAAATCGGAGGGCATGCTGTCCGGTCCTCTGGCAGTCTCTATGGGGGTGCCACAGGGTTCAATTCCTCGGCCGACTCTTTTCTCTGTATATATCAATGATGTTGCTCTTGCTGCGGGCGATTCCCTGATCCACCTCTACGCAGACGACACCATTCTATATACTTTCGGCCCGTCATTGGACACTGTGCTATCTAACCTCCAAACGAGCTTCAATGCCATACAACACTCCTTCCGTGGCCTCCAACTGCTCTTAAACTCTAGTAAAACCAAATGCATGCTTTTCAACCGATCGCTGCCTGCACCCGCATGCCCGACTAGCATCACCACCCTGGATGGTTCCGACCTTGAATATGTGGACATCTATAAGTACCTAGGTGTCTGGCTAGACTGCAAACTCTCCTTCCAGACTCATATCAAACATCTCCAATCGAAAATCAAATCAAGAGTCGGCTTTCTATTCCGCAACAAAGCCTCCTTCACTCACACCGCCAAGCTTACCCTAGTAAAACTGACTATCCTACCGATCCTCGACTTCGGCGATGTGATCTACAAAATGGCTTCCAACACTCTACTCAGCAAACTGGATGCAGTCTATCACAGTGCCATCCGTTTTGTCACTAAAGCACCTTATACCACCCACCACTGCGACTTGTATGCTCTAGTCAGCTGGCCCTCGCTACATATTCGTCGCCAGACCCACTGGCTCCAGGTCCTCTACAAGTCCATGCTAGGTAAAGCTCCGCCTTATCTCAGTTCACTGGTCACGATGGCAACACCCATCCGTAGCACGCGCTCCAGAAGGTGTATCTCACTGATCATCCCTAAAGACAACACCTCATTTGGCCGGCTTTCGTTCCGGTACTCTGCTGCCTGTGACTGGAACAAATTGCAAAAATCGCTGAAGTTGGAGACTTTTATCTCCCTCACCAACTTCAAACATCAGCTATCTGAGCAGCTAACCGATCGCTGCAGCTGTACATAGCCTATTGGTAAATAGCCCACCCATTTTCACCTACCATACTGTTTTTATTTATTTACTTTTCTGCTCTTTTGCACACCAATATCTCTACCTGTACATGACCATCTGATCATTTATCACTCCAGTGTTAATCTGCAAAATTGTATTTATTCGCCTACCTCATGCCTTTTGCACACATTGTATATAGACTCCCCCTTTTTTTCTACTGTGTTATTGACTTGTTAATTGTTTACTCCATGTGTAACTCTGTGTTGTCTGTTCACACTGCTATGCTTTATCTTGGCCAGGTCGCAGTTGCAAATGAGAACTTGTTCTCAACTAGCCTCCCCTCTTCCCTGTCAACAGCCTGTCCTCAGTTAAATAAGTCACTCAGTGAAATTAAAAAATAAAAAAATATAAAAAAGGAAAGGAACAGTCGGTTGAAGTCAGTCCCTCTTCCTCTAAGTCCTCAGGGAGGAGTTAGAGAAGATCATTACAGATTGGGGAGGGGGAGTTAGAGCCAGATCATTACAGATTATGATGAGTTGAGAAGGGGAGGAGTTAGAGCCAGATCATTACAGATTGTGATGAATTGAAAAGGGGAGGAGTTAGAGCCAGATCATTACAGACTGTGATGAGTTGAGAAGGGGAGGAGTTAGAGCCAGATCATTACAGATTGTGATGAGTTGATTGAAATTACAGATTGTGATGAGTTGAGAATGGGAGGAGTTAGAGCCAGATCATTACAGATTATGATGAGTTGAGAAGGGGAGGAGTTAGAGCCAGATCATTACAGATTGTGGTGAGTTGAGAAGGGGAGGAGTTAGAGCCAGATCATTACAGATTGTGATGAGTTGAGAAGGGGAGGAGTTAGAGCCAGATCATTACAGATTGTGGTGAGTTGAGAAGGGGAGGAGTTAGAGCCAGATCATTACAGATTGTGATGAGTTGAGAAGGAGGAGTTAGAGCCAGATCATTACAGATTGTGGTGAGTTGAGAAGGGGAGGAGTTAGAGCCAGTTCATTACAGATTGTGATGAGTTGAGAAGGGAGGAGTTAGAGCCAGATCATTACAGATTGTGATGAATTGAGAAGGGAGGAGTTAGAGCCAGATCATTACAGATTGTGATGAGTTGAGAAGGGGAGGAGTTAGAGCCAGATCATTACAGATTGTGAGTTGAGAAGGGAGGAGTTAGAGCCAGATCATTACAGATTGTGATGAGTTGAGAAGGGGAGGAGTTAGAGCCAGTTCATTACAGATTGTGAGTTGAGAAGGGGAGGAGTTAGAGCCAGATCATTACAGATTGTGGTGAGTTGAGAAGGGGAGGAGTTAGAGCCAGATCATTACAGATTGTGGTGAGTTGAGAAGGGGAGGAGTTAGAGCCAGTTCATTACAGATTGTGATGAGTTGAGAAGGGGAGGAGTTAGAGCCAGATCATTACAGATTGTGGTGAGTTGAGAAGGGGAGGAGTTAGAGCCAGATCATTACAGATTATGATGAGTTGAGAAGGGGAGGAGTTAGAGCCAGATCATTACAGATTGTGATGAATTGAAAAGGGGAGGAGTTAGAGCCAGATCATTACAGACTGTGATGAGTTGAGAAGGGGAGGAGTTAGAGCCAGATCATTACAGATTGTGATGAGTTGAGAAGGGGAGGAGTTAGAGCCAGATCATTACAGATTGTGGTGAGTTGAGAAGGGGAGGAGTTAGAGCCAGATCATTACAGATTGTGATGAGTTGAGAAGGGGAGGAGTTAGAGCCAGATCATTACAGATTGTGGTGAGTTGAGAAGGGGAGGAGTTAGAGCCAGTTCATTACAGATTGTGATGAGTTGAGAAGGGGAGGAGTTAGAGCCAGATCATTACAGATTGTGGTGAGTTGAGAAGGGGAGGAGTTAGAGCCAGATCATTACAGACTGTGATTAGAGTTGTTTTGGTTGTGCAGATAGAGGGCCTGAATGTAGACTGATCCATTAGTCATGATGAACTCCCAACAGGATCCTCTCAACCAAAGTCAATTAAATGAAATCACTTATCACTTAGCATTTATCTCCTAGCTGCTGACTTGGCTGGTATTGGTATTGTTTCTAATCAGATGGAATACTTCATGCATCACTGTGCCCTGACACAATCTAGGCCGGGCCCATCAATATGACTGTCATCGCTGTTATGAGAGGCATTCATAATCACAACTACTCCGTTTTTGAGTTGCTCTCAAGGCTTTCCAGTCTTCATACCTAGTTAGGCAGTAAGAAGGATATTTTGGACATTGTGTGAAAGATGTGAAGAGTAGAGACGGACTGGCTGCCTTCTCTCAAGGGGACGGCTGTGGATGAATGTTTGTTTCAGAAAACACAATCACGTTTTGAACTGTGTGTCTCTTCCGTTTGGGAAAAACAGTCCGTTGGGAGAAACAGTCATACTGAAAACTATGTGGAATATATCACTCCTGATAATGCAGCTGCTTTCACCGAAGGCCAAAGAAACGTTTTTCAATTTTACAGAGACATAATTGTAATATTAAAGGATGTTCTTTTAAAAATGTTATAATTTTCTCTCATCTGCACAGAAAATTACATTAAGGGTAAGGTTAAACAAAAGTATATTTTCTGACTCAATTTAATGGCCTCGAAAAATAGCGCAAGTGAGAGAGAGAGAAACAGAGAGAGAAACAGAGAGAGAGACAGAGAGGGAGAGAGACAGAGAGTGTTGTTTTTCACTTTATATATTCACTTTGTATGTTGTCTACATCACTTGCTTTGGCAATGTTAACACATGTTTCCCATGCCAATAACGCCCTTGAATTGAATTGAGAGAGAGAGACAGAGAGAGAGAGAGAGAGAGGAGAGAGACAGAGAGAGAGAGAGAGAGAGAGAGAGAGAGAGAGAGAGAGAGAGGGAGAGAGAGATATCCATGACAGAAAAGGTCAGAGTGACATTTGCTACCTCTCTCTCTCTCTCTCTCTCTGAAAACAGGTATTAATTACTTCCTGCTTTGTTTTGGGCTGACGATGCAACTTCCTGCCCTGAATAATGAGGCTGAGTTTACTCACAGGCCTTAACAAGGTCCTAATGTCACATGAATGTATTCATCTGCAAACAGGGAGCCAATCCACCTGTGTGTGACTGGAACACCAAATACCTGGCAGAGCTGGGGTCGGTCCCTATAATCTCTCCTTTCTACCTAAGTGTGCACTTGTTCACTTCCCTTCACTGATTTAAAAGTAAATGACTGGTACGTAGAAATTCTCTCTCGCCCCATGCCGACACCACCCCCAAACCACTGGGTACAGACGTCAGTTCAACGTCTAGTTTGATTTTACATTTGGTTGAGTTGTCAACTAACGTGAAATCAACGTGAAATCAACCCATTGAAAGCCTATCCACCATACAAAGACTTAGGACCCAGTTCACAGTCCCTATGGCTTCTTCTACATGTGGCCAGTCTTTAGGCATCGTTTCAGGCTTTTACTCTGAAAAATGAAAGAGATACAGCACTTTCAATGAGTGGACAGTGGAAATTTCCAGACATGAGTCCAGCACGTGATCGGCAACAAGACTTTCTTGTTTCTCCTTTTCTGTTGATGAAGCTTTTGTCTGGTTGAAATATTATTGATTATTTATGACAAAAACAACCTGAGGATTGATTTTAAACATCATTTGACATGTTTCTACAAACTTTTATAGTACTTTTTAGACTTTTTGTCTGGATGTTGAGAGCACGCTTTGTGCCTTTGGATTACTGAACTAAACGCACCAACAAAACGGAGGTTTTTGGACATAAAGAGGCACATTATCGAACAAAACAAACATTTATTGTTTAACATGGAGTCTTGGGAGTGCCACCAGATGAAGATCAAAGGTTAGTGAATCATTTAATCGCTATGTCTGACTTGTGAGTCCTCTCCATGGCTGGAAAATGTCTGTATGGTTTCTTGTTGCTAGGTGCTGCCCTAACATAATCGCATGATGTGCTTTCGCCGTAAAGCCTTTTTTGAAATCGGACACTGTGGTTGGATTAACAAGAGGTTTCTTTAAAATGGTGTATAATACTTGTTTGTTTGAGGAATTGTAATTATGGGATTTCTGTTCTTTGAATTTGGCGCCCTGCGATTTCACTGGCTGTTGTTGAGGTGGGACGCTAGCGTCACCATGATACCAGAGGTTAACCACAGTGCTGTTGAAGACTGTTTTGAAACGCATTTTGTAGGGAGACAACATTATATTTGAGAGAGCTAGGTTTAATATGTGCAAACAGGAGCAGGGTGAAACCACCAACAGTTTTATCACAGCTGTTCACAAACTAGCAGAACATTGTCAGTTTGGTAAGCTCAGGGAAGAGCTGATAAGAGATCAGATTGTAGTGGGAATAATAAATATCACTTTCTGAAAAGTTACAGTTGGATTCCCAGCTAACCTTGTCCAAAGCTGTAAACCAGGTTAGGCAGAGTGAGACAGTAAAAGACAGCCGTGTCGTCGGAAGGATGAGACCAAGGAGCAGAGTTCTTGAGTTCCACATATTTTATTAACGAAGTGAAACTTTAGAAAATAATAAAGAATACAACGACAGAACAGCTTCGTCGTGCAAACTACCTGCACACAAACAAAGAACAAGATCCCACACAGATGGGAGGGAAAAGGGCTGCCTAAGTATGATCCCCAATCAGAGACAACGATAGACAGCTGCCTTTGATTGGGAACTACAGTCGGCCAGAAACAAAGAAACACAAAACCTAGAAATAAAGAACATAGAATGCCCACCCAAATCACACCCTGAACAAACCAAAATAGAGACATAAAAAGGCTCACTAAGGTCAGGCCGTGACAACAGCAGATGATGCTGCAAGATGGAGCTGCTGGAAATAGGAAATAAAGGCATTTTCATACCAAGCTAAAACAAATGGGAGGGGAACACAGAACAGAGACAGACGTGGAGAAAACAATCACAGACAGCACCAGTAGCTAGTTCAAGTGTTTGTCTCAAATGTGGGAAATCCCCTTTCCACAGAAGATTGCCCAGCAAAGGATGCGGAATGCAGGAAATGTCACAGGAGAGGACACTTTTCAGCTGTCTGTTGATTAAAGCAAATGCATGAGGTTTCAGAGGAGGTACAGCAGGACAACATCTTTCTGGGAGAAGTAAAGGAAAACAATGAGGCTGGCATTCAGACATTAAACTCAATGGGGAGGTTGTGTCATTTAAACTAGACACTGGGGCAGCAGTGACAGCTATCCCAACTAGGCTGTATAGCTATAGCAGAGATGGCCCTTTGCTCTCTACAAACAAACAACTGTTCGGGCCCAGTAATAAGATATTAGCAGTGGCAGGGCAGTTGGTGATTCAACTGGAGAGTAAAGACAAAGTGCCATCCAGTCGGTCTTCGTCATTGACTCTCTGGCCAGACCGTTGCTGGGGCTGAAGTATTGCAACTCATTGAGAGAGTGAGTGAACTGGAGGACCCACGTGAGGTTTTCAAAAATACATTTCCAAAAGTGTTTTCTGGTCTAGGAAGGATAGAAGGTGACTACAAAACCCGCCTGAAAGAGGATGCTGTCCCCTGTGCCCTTACCACCCCCCGCCGGGTGCCTATCCCTTTATTGGCCAGAGTAAAGGAAGAGTTGGGGAGGATGGAAGAAATAGGGGCGGTGTCTAAAATAGAGTCCCACAGACTGGTGTGCAGGGATGGTAGTGGTCCCAAAAGCCAATGGGGACATAAGGATCTGTGTGGACATGACTAACTTGAATGAGGCACTCTGCAGAGAGAGACACATCATACCAGCAGTCACTGGCTCAGTTGGATGGCTCACAAGTCTTCACAAAGCTGGATGCCCGCTCAGGTTTCTGTCAGACACTGCTGTCATCAGAGAGTAGGACACTCACAATGTTTATAACACTGTTTGGCCATTACTGTTTTAATGTTTTAACATGTGGAATCGTGTCCGGTCCTGAACATTGGCATGTGAAAGGCTCAGCCAATACCTTATTGGCCTGCAGTTTACAGCAGAGACTGACCACAAACCACTGTTGGCTCTGTTAGGGACAAAAGCACTGGACGACTTGCCTCATCATTAGAATGATCATCACTCGTCATTAGAATTAGGATAAAAGTTGCTTAAAAACAAATATGAAATTCCCTTACGTTGATGACTTTTCCCTTACGGTGATGACTTGTCTCTTACGGTGATGACTTTTCCCATTTCCCTTACGGTGATGACTGGTCCCTTACGTTGATGACTTTTCCATTACGGTGATGACTTGTCCCTTACGTTGATGACTTTTCCTTTACGTTGATGACTTTTCCCTTACGTTGATGACTTTTCCCTTTCGTTGATGACTTTTCCCTTACGGTGATGACTGTTCCCTTACGGTGGTGACTGTTCATCACCGTAAGGGAACAGTCATCAACGTAAGGGAACAGTCATCACCGTAAGGGAACAGTCAGCAACGAAAGGGAACAGTCATCACCGTAAGGGACAAGTCATCACCGTAAGGGACAAGTCATCACCGTAAGGGAAAAGGGAAAAGTCATCACCGTAAAAAAGTCATCACCGTAAGGGAACAGTCATCACCGTAAGGGTCCCTTACGGTGATGACTTGTCCCTTACGGTGATGACTTTTTTTTCCAAATCCAAATCAATTTTCTACATTCATTCAACGTCATCACACAGAATGTTTGGGGTATGAAATAACATGAAAACAACATTGATTCAACCAGTTTTTGCCTAGTGGGAACGCTTGTAGGGAACAAGTGCATACTTCAGGAGGAAGGTGAGATTATTGGGACACAACCCTTGGAATTTCGGGTGGGGGGGGAGAAAACTGGTTCATGTTTCTCACATCAAGGATGCCTTGATCTCCCTTGATACCTGAAACCCTCATCAGTCTGCTTTTACCCTCCCTAACGACAAGGTCCTGGGGGAATTTGGAAGGTCAGATGGGAGGGATGTATGGTTGCAGGAACGGTTTATTTTGAGAAATGCAGTGAATTGTCTTGGGTGGTGATTAGGTCCAGAGCCTTGCTAGTGCAATATGTTTTTATATGGGTTAGAGAGAAAACATAGTCCAAAACAGTCCCTAAACAACGTCGAAAAGCTAATTTTCCATCATATTCTTGTCAAATTTAGAAAAAGTTCTGACAAAGAGATTATAATGAAAGACAAACAAACAAACAAATGAAAATAATTAGCAAACAGACTGAGCAGTCAAACCTCTGCAACAACAATACCTTGGACCTGTGGAGTAAAGCTGAGAACAATGCTGTTATTATAACATGAGGTTATTCCCAGAAAACAGAGATGTCCTGAGGACATTATCCCTCTGACGTTCTGGGAACGTTCTTATGCATGACGGTCCCAAGGGAATGTTCTTTAGGGGGACCTTTGTCTAGTTCCCTGTAATGTCAGGACCTATTCAGAACGTTCATTTTACTAGTCCTCGGGACGTTGGCTATCAACGGAACGTTTTCTGGGGGGGAGGGGCTTAATCTAGTTCCCGGTTTGACCCGGGGACATCCTGCAAGACGTGTTTAAGACGTTCTTAGGACGTTGTGTCATGGTCCCCTGGAGGTGTTGTCTAGTTCCTGGTTTGTCTCTGGGATGTTCCTGAGGACGTTTTTAAGATGTTCTTAGGACGTTGTGTCATGGTCCCCTGGAGGTGTTGTCTAGTTCCTGGTTTGTCTCGGGGATGTTCCTGAGGACGTTTTTAGGATGTTCTTAGGACGTTGTGTCATGGTCCCTTGGAGGTTTTGTCTAGTTCCTGGTTTGTCTCTGGGATGTTCCTGAGGATGTTTTTAGGATGTTCTTAGGACGTTGTGTCATGGTCCCCTGGAGGTTTTGTCTAGTTCCTGGTTTGTCTTGGGGATGTTCCTGAGGACGTTTTTAGGATGTTCTTAGGACGTTGTGTCATGGTCCCCTGGAGGTTTTGTCTAGTTCATGGTTTGTCTCGGGGATGTTCCTGGGGACGTTTTTAGGACGTTGTGTCATGGTCCCCTGGAGGTTTTGTCTAGTTCCTGGTTTGTCTCTGGGGTGTTCCTGAGGACGTTTTTAGGACTATCTTAGGACGTTGTGTCATGATCCCCTGAAGCTTCCTGATTATAAGTAAAATCTTGAAATGGTTTGTTTGTTTTAAGGTAAGTAGTACGCTGTTCGGCTAAAGTAGCGTAAACATCTTTAATCAATGACAATATGATGACATTTGACATTGAGTAATCATGTCAAATGTCATCATATTGTCATTGATTAAAGATGTTTACTGACTTTTCAATATGATCCCACCTGGTATTTGAACTCAAAACCTCCGGATTTGAAGGATGCTGTGAGCTGTACCACGAAGTCTGTAGAGTTTCAGAAGTCCTCTACACATTAATTCACCAATAATGCATCTCTGCACTTAACGAAGGAGTGCCATCTGCACTGGTATTTTAGTCATCAGTTATTCTAATTATGCTCTCGTTGACTTCCTTTACTTATTTCAGCAGTTTGAGGTTCAGTTTTTAGAATAGTTTAGAATAGATTATTCTATGATAAATATAATCGTTTTTTTCTTGAGTGCATTTTTTTGTTGACAGAGCTGAGATTTACTTTGATGTGCAAATAGCAGCAAGATTGCCGTGAACCAAGAGGTTGTGAGTTGAAATCCCAGGTGAGGACATGTTAAGTAATAATTACTGCGTGTCAAATATCTAAGTTGAAATTCACTGTTTTGCCAACAGACAAAAAGCTGTGAGTGGTTCACCAATCAGGGTCTTGATGGGCTTGGTAACATTAACAAGGGGTGATGGGTAATGAAAATAGGGTCCAGGTGACCGAGGTAGTATGTTTTTTTTTCTTCATGTTTATTTAAGGCCATCAGGTGACGTCCATCGGGACAAACCGGGAACTAGACAAAAATCTCCAGGAGACCATAAAACAACATCCTAAAAATGTCCTCGGAGACATCCTCAGGACAAACCAGGAACTACACAAAACCTCCAGGAGACAACATCCTAAAAATGTCCTCGGTGACATCCTCAGGACAAACCAGGAACTACACAAAACCTCCAGGAGACAACATCCTAAAAATGTCCTCGGTGACATCCTCAGGACAAACCAGGAACTACACAAAAACTCCAGGAGACAACATCCTAAAAATGTCCTCGGGGACTTCTCCAGGACAAACCAGAACAACAAAAACTCCAGGAGACAACAAAAAATGTCCTCGGTGACATCCTCAGGACAAACCAGGAACTACACAAAAACTCCAGGAGACAACATCCTAAAATGTCCTCGGGGACATCTCCAGGACAAACCAGGAACAAAAAACCAGGAACAACATCCTAAAATGTCCTCGGGAAAACAAACTCACAAAACCTCCAGGAGACAACATCCTAAAAATGTCCTCGGGGACATCTCCAGGACAAACCAGGAACTACACAAAACCTCCAGGAGACAACATCCTAAAAATGTCCTCGGGGACATCCCCAGGACAAACCAGGAACTACACAAAACCTCCAGGACAACATCTAAAAGGACCATTTCCATCTGGGCATTTGACCTGCAGGAAGGAAGCGTTGTTTGTTTGTTATTTATTTTATAGGGACTTGTTCCTGGGCCCTGCACCCCACTAAAGCATGTGTGTTTGATCTAGCTTGACTACAGGGTTATAGTTGACACCAGATCAACTCTATAGCAGGGAACCTTTTGATCCAGAGGCAAACTAACGATTCGTTATTCTCTTTTATCCATTTAACAATAACACTATCCAATCCACTAACTATACACTCTCTGCGTTGGGGATGAAACATGGAGGATAGGGATGTGTCCCAAAATGGCACCTTGGCTGTCATACTTTCCTCCCCTCATGAAAGTGTGTGTTTCACGTTATGTCTAGCCTTATGCCTTGTTTCTCTTTTTTTCTCATGAATCTTTTCCTATCGGAGGTAAATCAACAAAAAAACAAAAAAATCTGTGAAAAAAAAGACAATGAAGAAATATCTAAATGAATTTGTTCCCTTCATAGAGGGAACTGGGTAGGCTCTGGTCTAAAGCAGTGCACTACAGAGGGAACAGGGTGCTATTTGGTAGGATAGTAGGAGTGCATCTGATGAGACAGCAGTCTTACGACACCCTCCCGAGGGGAGATAGAGGGCCCTGAGGTAAAAGCTTAGCTGCTCCGATATGGATGGTATAATTAATGTTCGTTTAACTCAGCGAGGCGTCATTACCTTTGTACTGAAACAAATTGAAATTATGCTACAGAAAAAGGCCTTGTCTTGCCTTACAATACGTTCAAACACAGGAGGGGGGGGGATAGGACGCCTGGCCGCTTTTCTGACAGCTAATTCACCTGATGATGAAGCATTTTTCTCTGCCAACCGCGCATGTGTGTCACCTTTAAAACATTCCTCCATTTCTGAGGTAATGGACTTGTGAATGAGCGCTGTGCAGCAAAGCGCTGACCGACCGTCAGAGCTCTATTTGGGGCTAAACGTAACGTAGCGAGGCAGAAAATGAGCATCGTCTCTCGCTTGCAGCTGCTTGACCGTGACAGGACCATGATAGGGCGGGCGGGTCGCGGGGCGAGGTTTGAGCCTAGCGCTGGTCGTGGACACACACCAACCCGGCTTAATGAGCCACAGCGGGGATCCGTTTAGCCTCCGTGTGCTAACGTGGTAATGTGTCCCTGGCCGCGCTACATTAGACAGGGAATGAATTGACCCACATTCAGAAGTTCTGTAGGAAAAGACAGTGTTCACTACATTAACCAAGTGTCAGCCCAGCTTTTGTGCGTTCTTCTGGTGTTGTCTTTTGATTGTTGGATTTAATCCCCCTGATAATCGCTGATACTATGACGTTCCAATGGGATGCGTGAAGTCATGTTATTTAAAATTGACGGTATTCATTTAACAACAAAAAAAGATATAAAATGCAAATGAATGAAAGATGTGTCTGCATAGCAGAGATAGAGGACCTCACAGTCAAATGCCGACCGTGTTACCTCCCAATGAATGAAAGATGTGTCTGCGTAGCAGAGATAGAGGACCTCACAGTCAAATGCCGACCGTATTACCTCCCAATGAATGAAAGATGTGTCTGCGTAGCAGAGATAGAGGACCTCACAGTCAAATGCCGACCGTATTACCTCCCAATGAATGAAAGATGTGTCTGCGTAGCAGAGATAGAGGACCTCACAGTCAAATGCAGACCGTATTACCTCCCAATGAATGAAAGATGTGTCTGCGTAGCAGAGATAGAGGACCTCACAGTCAAATGCAGACCTCCCAATGAATGAAAGATGTGTCTGCGTCAGAGATAGAGGACCACAGTCAAATGCAGACCATATTACCTCCCAAGATAATTCAGTTAAAGTCACAGTTGTGTATATTCCCCCTCAAGCCGATACCACGACGGCCCTCAAAGAACTTCACATATCCTGAGGTGGTATTTATTGTAGCTGAGGATTTTAACGAAGCAAATTTGAGGAAAACGTTACCGAAGTTCTACCAACATATTGACTGTATTACTCGCACTGCTAAAACACTCGACCACTGCTACTCCAACTTCCAGGATGCCTACAAGACCCTCCCCCACCCTCCCTTCGACGAATCTGATCACGACTCCATTTTGCTCCTCCCTTCCTATAGGCAGAAACTCAAACAAGAAGTACCCGTGCAAGGACTATTCAAAGCTGGTTTGACCAATCGGAATCCACGCTTCAAGATTGTTTTTATCACGCGGACTGGGATATGTTCCGGTTAGCCTTAGAGAATGACATTGACGAATACACTGATACGGGGACTGAGTTTATTAAGAAGTGTACAGGAGATGTTGTACCCAATGTGACTATTAAAACCTACCCTAACCAGAAACCGTGGATAGATGGCGGCATTCCCAAATGACATTATATTTTTTTATTAACCTTTATTTAACTTGGCAAGTCAGTTAAGAACAAATTCTTATTTATAATGTTAGCCTAGGAACAGTGGGTTAACTGCCTTTTTCAGGGGCAAAAGGACAAATTTATACCTTGTCAGCTCGGGGATTCAATCTAGCAACCTTTCGGTTACTGGTCCAACACTCTAACCACTAGGCTGTCTGCCACCCTATATAGTGCACTGCATTTGACCAGGGTCCATAGGGCTCTATTAAAAAGGAGTGCACTATTCAGTCCATTCAGAAAGTATTCAGACCCCTTTACTTGTTCCACATTTTGTTACATTACAGCCTTATTCTAAAATGGATTCAATAGTTTTTTTCCTCATCAATCTACACACAATACCCCATAATGACATCACAATATCCCATAATGACATCACAATACCCCATAATGACATCACAATACCCCATAATGGCAAAGCAAAAACAGGTTTTAAGAATTTAAGAAAAATGTATTAAAAATAAATAACGGAAATATAACATTTACATAAGTATTCAGACCCTTTACTCAGTACTTTGTTGAAACAACTCGGGCAGCGATTACAGCCTTGAGTCTTCTTAGGAATGATGCTACAAGCTTGGCTCACCTGTATTTTGGGAGTTTCTCCCATTCTTCTCTGCAGATCCTCTCAAGCTCTGTCAGGTTGGATGGGAAGCGTCCAATTCCCCACTATATAGGGACTAGGGCTCTGGTCTAAAGTAGTGCACTATATAGGGAATAGGGCTCTGGTCAAAAGTAGTGCACTATATAGGGACTAGGGCTTTGGTCTAAAGTAGTGTAATATATAGGGAATAGGGCTCTGGTCTAAAGTAGTGCACTATATAGGGAATAGGGCTCTGGTCTAAAGTTGTGCACTATATAGGGAATAGGGCTCTGGTCTAAAGTAGTGCACTATATAGGGAATAGGGCTCTGGTCTAAAGTAGTGCAATAGGGAATAGGGCTTTGGTCTAAAGTAGTCAAAAATAGGGCTAAAGTAGTGCACTATATAGGGAATAGGGCTCTGGTCTAAAGTAATGCACTACATAGGGAATAGGGCTCCTGGTCTAAAGTAGTGCATATAGGAATAGGGCCCTGGTCTAAAGTAGTGCACTATATAGGGAATAGGGCTCTGGTCTAAAGTAGTGTACTATATCGGGAATAGGGCTCTGGTCTAAAGTAGTGTACTATATAGGGAATAGGGCTCTGGTCTAAAGTAGTTTACTATATAGGGAATAGGGCTCTGGTCTAAAGTAGTGTACTATATAGGGAATAGGGCTCTGGTCTAAAGTAGTGCACTATATAGGGAATAGGGCTCTGGTCTAAAGTAGTGCACTATATAGGGAATAGGGCCCTGGTCTAAAGAAGTGTACTATATAGGGAATATTGCTCTGGTCTAAAGTAGTGCACTATATAGGGAATAGGGCTCTGGTCTAAAGTAGTGCACTATATAGGGAATAGGGCTCTGGTCTAAAGTAGTGCACTATATAGGGAATAGGGCTCTGGTCTAAAGTAGTGCACTATATAGGGAGTAGGGCTCTGGTCTAAAGTAGTGTACTATATAGGGAATAGGGCTCTGGTCTAAAGTAGTGTACTATATAGGGAATAGGGCTCTGGTCTAAAGTAGTGCACTATATAGGGAATAGGGCTCTGGTCTAAAGTAGTGCACTATATAGGGAATAGGGCTCTGGTCTAAAGTAGTGCACTATATAGGGAATAGGGTTCTGGTCTAAAGTAGTGCACTATATAGGGAATAGGGCTCTGGTCTAAAGTAGTGCACTCTATAGGGAATAGGTCTCTGGTCTAAAGTAGTGCACTATATAGGGAATAGGGCTCTGGTCTAAAGTAGTGCACTACATTGGGAATAGGGCCCTGGTCTAAAGTAGTGCACTATATAGGGAATAGGGCTCTGGTCTAAAGTAGTGCACTATATAGGGAATAGGCCTCTGGTCTAAAGTAGTGCACTATATAGGGAATAGGGCCCTAGTCTAAAGTAGTGCACTATATAGGGAATAGGGCCCTGGTCTAAAGTAGTGTACTATATAGGGAATATGGCTCTGGTCTAAAGTAGTGCAGTATATAGGGAATAGGGCTTTGGTCTAAAGTAGTGTACTATATAGGGAATAGGGCTCTGGTCTAAAGTAGTGCACTATATAGGGAATAAGGCTCTGGTCTAAGGTAGTGCACTATATAGGGAATAGGGCCCTGGTCTAAAGTAGTGCACTATATAGGGGCCCTGGTCTAAAGTAATAGGGGGCTCTGGTCTAAAGTAGTGTACTATATAGGGAATAGGGCTCTGGTCTAAAGTAGTGTACTATATAGGGAATAGGGCTCTGGTCTAAAGTAGTTTACTATATAGGAATAGGGCTCTGGTCTAAAGTAGGGGAATAGGGCTCTGGTCTAAAGTAGTGCACTAAGGGAATAGGGCTCTGTCTAAAGTAGTGCTATATAGGGAATAGGGCCCTGGTCTAAAGTAGTGTACTATATAGGGAATATTGCTCTGGTCTAAAGTAGTGCACTATATAGGAATAGGGCTCTGGTCTAAAGTAGTGCACTATAGGAATAGGGCTCTGGTCTAAAGTAGTGCACTATATAGGGAATAGGGCTCTGGTCTAAAGTAGTGCACTATATAGGGAGTAGGGCTCTGGTCTAAAGTAGTGTACTATATAGGGAATAGGGCTCTGGTCTAAAGTAGTGTACTATATAGGGAATAGGGCTCTGGTCTAAAGTAGTGCACTATATAGGGAATAGGGCTCTGGTCTAAAGTAGTGCACTATGGTAGGGCTAAAGTAGTGCACTGGGAATAGGGTTCTGGTCTAAAGTAGTGCTATATAGGAATAGGGCTCTGGTCTAAAGTAGTGCACTCACTCTGGTCTAAAGTAGTGGAATAGGGCTCTGGTCTAAAGTAGTGCACTACATTGGGAATAGGGCCCTGGTCTAAAGTAGGGGGAATAGGGCTCTGGTCTAAAGTAGTGCACTATATAGGAATAGGCCTCTGGTCTAAAGTAGTGCACTATATAGGGAATAGGGCCCTAGTCTAAAGTAGTGCACTATATAGGGAATAGGGCCCTGGTCTAAAGTAGTGTACTATATAGGGAATATGGCTCTGGTCTAAAGTAGTGCAGTATATAGGGAATAGGGCTTTGGTCTAAAGTAGTGTACTATATAGGGAATAGGGCTCTGGTCTAAAGTAGTGCACTATATAGGGAATAAGGCTCTGGTCTAAGGTAGTGCACTATATAGGGAATAGGGCTCTGGTCTAAAGTAGTGTACTATATAAGGAATAGGGCCCTGGTCTAAAGTAGTGCACTATATAGGGAATAGGGCCCTGGTCTAAAGTAGTGCACTATATAGGGAATAGGGCTCTGGTCTAAAGTAGTGTACTATATAGGGAATAGGGCTCTGGTCTAAAGTGGTGTACTATCTAGGGAATAGGGCTCTGGTCTAAAGTAGTTTACTATATAGGGAATAGGGCTCTGGTCTAAAGTAGTGTACTATATAGGGAATAGGGCTCTGGTCTAAAGTAGTGCACTATATAGGGAATAGGGCTCTGGTCTAAAGTAGTGCACTACTACATAGGGACTAGGGCTCTGGTCTAAAGTAGTGTACTATATAGGGAATATTGCTCTGGTCTAAAGTAGTGCACTATATAGGGAATAGAGCTCTGGTCTAAAGTAGTGCACTATATAGGGAATAGGGCTCTGGTCTAAAGTAGTGCACTATATAGGGAATAAGGCTCTGGTCTAAGGTAGTGCACTATATAGGGAATAGGGCTCTGGCCTAAAGTAGTGCACTATATAGGGAATAGGGCGTCATCTGGGACAGATACTTCCTGTGACATGTCTTTCATTTTGGGACAAAAAGATATCCCAGCTATGAGAGAATTTGTTATTTGTCAAGCAGAAAACTTGACAAGATGCAATCACCCCCCCCCCCCCCCCCAAAAAAAAAAACCTGTTTCAAAGGGTACAGGGGACAACACAAAGAGGAAGTGACACGGGGATACAAACGCATCGGAGACCAGAAAATAGAAGGAGATGAATATGGAAATGTCTCCTGCCATTATCTAGTGACAAATAAATGGAAACCAAACTAGGCTGTAATTTTCCCTCTGTGTGTGTGAGACCTGTTATTACGTTGACTATTTACGTGACATGGAGCTATTTGTTTTTTTTGCTCTGAAAAAGGCAATTTAGATGGAAAATCAGAGAACATCTTGGAGAGCATCTTAACCCTACTTATGCTGGAGTCAATCAATTGTTTTAAATGATTTAACTTTCCTTTATTCAATTCAGTTTGATTCCATTAACTACAGAGTAAATGTTTCCCCGAGAGGCGCTGTGGTCCATGGCACTGCATCTTAGCGGTGTCACTACAGACCCTGGTTCGATTCCGGACTGTATCGCAACCAGCCGTGATTGGGATTCCCATCGCACGGCGCGCCACTGGCCCAGTGTCGTAAGGGTTAGACCGGGGTTGGGCTGTCATTGTAAATAAGAATGAGTTTTTTTACTGACTTTCCTAGTTCAATAAATGTTAAATAGAAACATGATAATGTGTTGAGGTGCTGTTGGTACAATCACTGACCTACCAAGCCCCAAGTCGACACAAATACTGACCTGCACGTGTGTAAAGGACGTCACGCTACCTGCTTAGCAACTATCACTTCCTCTTGACACGAACCCAGGACCTCTGCCCCCCAAACAGGACCTCTGCCCCCCAAACAAGACCTCTGCCCCCAAACAGGACCTCTGCCCCCAAACAGGACCTCTGCCCCTCAAACAGGACCTCTGCCCCCAAACAGGACCTCTGCCCCAAACAGGACCTCTGCCCCCAAACAGGACCTCTGCCCCCAAACAGGACCTCTGCCCCTCAAACAGGACCTCTGCCCCCAAACAGGACCTCTGCCCCCAAACAGGACCTCTGCCCCTCAAACAGGACCTCTGCCCCTCAAACAGGACCTCTGCCCCTCTGCCCCTCTGCACACAGGACCTCTGCACACACAACCACCCTCCCGTAGCATCTTACCAGCCGCTGCAAGGAAATGGTAACTCACGTGGCGACTCATCAGGCCGAGTGAGGTCCACAGATCTCCATCTGCATATAGAAAGTCCCTCCACACAGACATACACACCTGTAAAGCATTGAGGGATTGCAAGACAAGTATCTATCTTGACCCTTCGCGGATCCACACTCCTCAACCATCCTCTGTATCACCCTGTAATGATACAACCATCCTCTGTATCACCCTGTAATGATACAACCATCCTCTGTATCACCCTGTAATGATACAACCATCCTCTGTAATGATACAACCATCCTCTGTAATGATACAACCATCCTCTGTATCACCCTGTAATGATACAACCATCCTCTGTAATGATACAACCATCCCCTGTAATGATACAACCATCCTCTGTATCACCCTGTAATGATACAACCATCCTCTGTATCACTCTGTAATGATACAACCATCCTCTGTAATGATACAACCATCCTCTGTATCACTTTGTAATGATACAACCATCCTCTGTAATGATACAACCATCCTCTGTATCACCCTGTAATGATACAACCATCCTCTGTAATGATACAACCATCCTCTGTAATGATACAGCCATCCTCTGTAATGATACAGCCATCCTCTGTAATGATACAACCATCCTCTGTAATGATACAACCATCCTCTGTATCACCCTGTAATGATACAACCATCCTCTGTAATGATACAACCATCCTCTGTAATGATACAACCATCCTCTGTATCACCCTGTAATGATACAACCATCCTCTGTAATGATACAACCATCCTCTGTATCACCCTGTAATGATACAACCATCCTCTGTAATGATACAACCATCCTCTGTATCACTCTGTAATGATACAACCATCCTCTGTATCACCCTGTAATGATACAACCATCCTCTGTAATGATACAACCATCCTCTGTAATGATACAGCCATCCTCTGTAATGATACAACCATCCTCTGTATCACCCTGTAATGATACAACCATCCTCTGTAATGATACAACCATCCTCTGTAATGATACAACCATCCTCTGTAATGATACAACCATCCTCTGTAATGATACAACCATCCTCTGTAATGATACAACCATCCAATGAGTCGACATGAACACAAACAGACTTTTACCCAGAATAACTCATTCACTTACTGTACACCAGTTGTTCTGATAGAAGGAGCAGAACGAGGTGCTACTAATTTACAATTCTTACAACTTGTTTCATTATGTGTCCATGTGTTCCATCAGGCAGGGTGGCCTGTGTTTTATTCAGGCGCTAAGTAGCCCAGCGGGGAGTCCAGACTGGGCCAGGTGGCTCCCTCTAGCTAGGTGACCTGGAGGTTAGACTATTTCCATAACTGTGTTCCAAATGGCAGCCTGTTTCCTTTATAGGACACTACATTTGATCAGGCTGGTAGTGCTCTATATTGGAGGGGGAACACGCTCCATTTCTGTTTGAGGTTTTAACTCCACCAAAACCGGTCCGTGAATTCCTTCCGTTGTTCCGTCAAACGGCTGCTTGGTTCTGTTCTGCATTAGTGACCGTGTTTGCATCCCAAACAGCAACCTATTCCTCATAGGGCTCTGGATAAAACGAGTGCACTATGTAGGGAATAGGGGGCCATTTGGGACGAAACCCTATGACTGTGTCTCGCTGGTCTGAGACATTTTTTTTTTAAATTTTGTTTTGTTTGTTATGTTGTTGTTGATGTTGTTGTTTTTTGTTGTTCATTACAAAGCCACTTTCAGGCCCTTATTCATCATATGCTGACAGCACGTTTCGTAATGCCAAGTGTGGGACTGTAAGAGGCCTCTCAAGTCACACCCTGCCGGCTCGCCCCCTTCTCTCCACTCACCCTCCACATCCAGCCTCAGGCCATGTGGACCACGTGGAGCCCAGCCTCCCAGCTTCCTAGTCTCCCAGCTTCCTAGTCTCCCAGCTTCCTAGTCTCCCAGCTTCCTAGTCTCCCAGCTTCCTAGTCTCCCAGCTTTCTAGTCTCCCAGCCTCCTAGTCTCCCAGCCTCCTTGTCTCGTAGCCTCTTTGTCTCCCAGCCTCCTTGTCTCCCAGCCTTCTTGTCTCCCAGCCTCCTTGCCTTCTTTCTTCCCAGACTGCCAGCCTCCTAGCCTCCTAGCCCCCTAGCTTCCCAGACTGCCAGCCTCCCAGACTCCTAGCCTCCTAACTTCCCAGACTGCCAGCCTCCCAGACTCCTAGCCTCCTAACTTCCCAGACTGCCAGCCTCTCAGCCTCCTAGCCTCCTAGCTTCCCAGACTGCCAGCCTCCCAGACCTCCTCCTAGCCTCCCAGCCTCCCAGCCTCCCAGCCTCCCAGCCTCTCTTCCCAGCCTCCCAGTCTCCCAGCCTCCCAGCCTCCTAACTTCCCAGCCTCCCATCCTCCCAGCCTCCCAGCCTCCTAACTTCCCAGACTCCCAGCCTCCCAGCCTCCCAGACTCCCAGACTCCTAACTTCCCAGCCTCCCAGCCTCCCAGGCTCCTAACTTCCCAGCCTCACAGTCTCCCAGCCTCCTAACTTCCCAGACCCCCAGCCTCCCAGACTCCCAGACTCCCAGACTCCTAACTTCCCAGCCTCCCAGCCTCCCAGACACCCAGCCTCCTAACTTCCCAGCCTCCTAACTTCCCAGCCTCCCAGACTCCAAGACTCCCAGCCTCCTAGCTTCCCAGACTCCCAGCCTCCTAACTTCCCAGCCTCCCAGACTCCCAGACTCCTAACTTCCCAGCCTCCCAGCCTCCCAGACTCCTAACTTCCCAGCCTCCCAGCCTCCCAGACTCCCAGCCTCCTAACTCCCCAGCCTCCTAGCTTCCCAGACTCCCAGCCTCCTAGCTTCCCAGACTGCCAGCCTCCTAACTTCCCAGCCTCCCAGACTCCCAGACTCCTAACTTCCCAGCCTCCCAGCCTCCCAGACTCCTAACTTCCCAGCCTCCCAGCCTCCCAGCCTCCTAACTCCCCAGCCTCCTAGACTCCCAGCCTCCTAGCTTCACAGATTCCCAGCCTCCTAACTTCCCAGCCTCCCAGACTCCCAGACTCCCAGCCTCCTAACTTCCCAGCCTCCCAGCCTCCCAGACTCCCAGCCTCCTAACTCCCCAGCCTCCTAGCTTCCCAGACTCCCAGCCTCCTAACTTCCCAGCCTCCCAGCCCCCCAGCCTCCCTGCCTCCCAGCCTCCTAACTTCCCAGCCTCCCAGTCTCCTTACTTCCCAACCTCCCAGCCTCCCAGCCTCGCAGACTCCCAGCCTCCTAGCTTCCTAGGCTCCCAGCCTCCTAGGCTCCTTTTCTGCTGCTCAGCCGCCAGCCATGTTTTCTATTTCCCATTGTGCATAACTCTCTCTCTCTGCCACCTACGATCTACAGCCCTCAGCTGTTTACGCCTCCCTCCTGTTTACGCCTCCCTCCCTCCTGTTTACGCCTCCCTCCCTCCTGTTTACGCCTCCCTCCCTCCCTCCTGTCTTCCCTCCCTCCCTCCCTCCTGTCCTGTTTACGCCTCCCTCCCTCCCTCCTGTCCTCCCCCTCCCTCCCTCCCTCCTGTCCTCCCTCCCTCCTGTCCTCCCTCCCTCCCTCCTGTTTACGCCTCCCTCCTGTTTACGCCTCCCTCCTGTCCTCCTGTGAGAAGCCAAGCACAGCCTTCTCAGACATCGGTTCAGTGCGTAATGTTTTCCTCCAGAGACCCCCTGATTCTTAGGTATGCATGTGACTAAGACTCCATCCCTCTACCTCCATCCCTCTACCTCCATCACTCCATCCCTCCATCCTCCTCCTCAATCCCTCCTCCACCTCCACCACCTTCACCTCCTCCACCTCCTCCACCTCCTCCACCTCCTCCACCTCCTCCAACTCCTCCACCTCCTCCACCTCCTCCACCTCCACCTCCCACCTGATCCACCACCTCCACCTCCTCCACCTCCACCTCCACCTCCACCTCATCCACCTCCACCTCATCCACCTCCTCCACCGCCACCTCCTCCACCTCCTCCACCGTCACCTCCTCCACCGCCACCTCCTCGACCTCCACCTCCTCCACCTCCACCTCATCCACCTCCACCTCCTTCACCTCACCTCCTCCACCGCCACCTCCTCCACCGCCACCTCATCCACCGCCACCTCCACCTCCTCCACCTCCACCTCCACCTCATCCACCTCCACCTCCTCCACCGTCACCTCCTCCACCACCACCTCCTCCACCGCCACCTCCTCCACCGCCACCTCCTCCACCTCCACCTCCTCCACCTCCACCTCCTCCACCTCCTCCACCTCCACCTCAGCAAGTGTATAAGAGCAGCCGTTGAGAAGTGTAAAGGTCACAGATTCTCATTATGTCTGTGTTCAATCCAAGGAAATACTATATTAGCTGACAGCAAACACTGATTCTGAGAAGAGAGAAAAGTCTGAAAAAAATTAACGGTTTAACGGCCATTTTAAGTTGTCTGTTTTTATCTGTCCAATTAGCCAAGTTAGAACCCCTGTACCCCTCCTCTGTAAGCTTCTACTTCTGATGTGGGTCGTGCTGTTGGTCACGTGGCCGTAAATCCTGACAAAATGGTACATATTATCTCCATTACTACAGAACTGCTGTGAAAAGTACCGTTAGCGCACCGGAGAAACTGGGCCTTTTTGTGTTCTGAAACATCCAGCCGTACTCCTCTGATCTGCAGGCCTTTTTGTGTTCTGAAACATCCAGCTGTACTCCTCTGATCTGCAGGCCTTTTTGTTTTCTGAAACATCCAGCTGTACTCCTCTGATCTGCAGGCCTTTTTGTTTTCTGAAACATCCAGCCGTACTCCTCTGATCTGCAGGCCTTTTTGTTTTCTGAAACATCCAGCCGTACTCCTCTGATCTGCAGGCCTTTTTGTTTTCTGAAACATCCAGCTGTACTCCTCTGATCTGCAGGCCTTTTTGTTTTCTGAAACATCCAGCTGTACTCCTCTGATCTGCAGGCCTTTTGACTTTCTCTTCCAATTAAAAGCTAATTAGTGAAGTGATTAAGATGAATGTCGTAGGAGTCCACCAGATAAAAGTTCACAGAAACACAGCTTCAACTCCTTTCTATGGATCCACTAAGAGTCTTTTAGTATTTTCTTATAACTAATGACTGTTTAATGGCCGTCGTCGATCTGGATTCTGGAGAAACAAAACAATAGTCTTGCCGTTACGCTTCATAAAATAGTCCTTTAGTTTGGTTTAGTGATAAATTAAAACAAACAAAAACAAACAATGGGCCAGATATGTGGGGGGGTAAACTGAGAAATGGTGTTGAAGTAGCCTCTACAGAGACAATGACAAAGGAGGAAGAGACTGACTTGATCAATTATCAGACACACATCCTGACCAATTCTGTCACCACTAGACATGAGAAATACAGTAATCCAACCTATTGGCCCTGATCTTTTTCTACGGTGAAATATAAATAATGTGAGAGGTACTAGTTTTGGATCTGCTGTTCGGGGTGTGTTTAGACCGAGGCATGGTATTCTAAGTGACTATTTAACACAGTCAGAAAGATATCCCCTTCACTCCATGTCTCCTGTCCTCACTGGCTTCACAAAACACTTGTGAACGTTTGTTAGACGACATCTGTGCTAAAGTAATTAAACGCTCACTTTCAAATGTTCTCTACATGGACTCTGAGTAGGAGGAGGAGAGGAGAGGAGAGGAGGAGGAGGAGAAGGAGGAGATGAGAGGGAGAAGAGGAGAGGAGAAGAGGAGGAGGAGAGGAGAGGAGAGGAGAGGAGAGGAGATGAGAGGGAGAAGAGGAGAGGAGGAGAGGAGAGGGAGGAGAGGAGAGGAGAGGAGATGAGAGGGAGAAGAGGAGAGGAGGAGAGGAGAGGAGAGGGAGGAGATGAGAGGGAGAAGAGGAGAGGAGAAGAGGAGGAGGAGGAGAGGGAGAAGAGGAGAGGAGAGGAGAGAAGAGGAGAGGAGAGGAGAGGAGAGGAGGAGGAGAAGGAGGAGATGAGAGGGAGAAGAGGAGAGGAAGAGGAAGAGGAAGAGGAAGAGGGAGAGGGAGAGGGAGAGGAAGGAGAGAAGAGAGACTGACATTAGCTCCTGTGGGACAGAGCAGTGCCATGTCTATTTCAACCCGACCCCCCAGACAGACACATTCTACTGGCCATGACAACTGTTTCATATTCACCATGAGGAATTCTTTATTCCTACTTCCCTTTTCATGCCCTTTACTCTCTGCTCTTTCTCAGTCATCACCAACTGTGAGTCTCAACAGAGAATATACCACTTTCTGTACTTGCCGTCTACAGTGTCACGCCAGGCGAGCAACGCCATTAGCGAAACTGATTTTTCCATTTCCTTTAATACATTTTATTCCACTAATCATATCGGTCTGAATTGAACGAAAATATAATTTTTTACTCCACTGAGATAATAGAAAGACTCATTATTCCTGATCAGGAGTGATCCTCCATTACTCTCCTAATAAACGAAAGACTCATTATTCCTGATCAGGAGTGATTCTCCATTACTCTTCTAATAAACGAAAGACTCATTATTCCTGATCAGGAGTGATTCTCCATTACTCTTCTAATAAACGAAAGACTCATTATTCCTGATCAGGAGTGATCCTCCGGTCTTATAGTTCTAGGGCCTAAAAACATGTTGAAAGTGAGTGACTCCCGGTTTGAGTAGGAAATGGGCAATAATTTAAAAATACCTATCATTCAGTTGTGTTCTGTAATTACAGATAGACAGTCAAGGATTTGTATCTCTGGTCTTCACACCTCGTTATACAGTTCCACAGTACGAATGGATTTATATTGGCTCAATTCAATGTTCTCTTTTCAAGTTGACCAACTTACTTCTCATCAAAGTGGTACGAGTGGCCCAGTGTGTTGAATTAGATGGATTCTCCTGACTGGAGGTAGGTTTAGTGGCCCAGTGTGTTGAATGAGATGAATTCTCCTGACTGGAGGTGGGTTTAATGGCCCAGTGTGTTGAATTAGATGAATTCTCCTGACTGGAGGTGGGTTTAGTGGCCCAGTGTGTTGAATTAGATGAATTCTCCTGACTGGAGGTGGGTTTAGTGGCCCAGTGTGTTGAATTAGATGACTTCTCCTGACTGTAGGTGGGTTTAGTGGCCCAGTGTGTTGAATTAGATGAATTCTCCTGACTGGAGGTAGGTTTAGTGGCCCAGTGTGTTGAATGAGATGAATTCTCCTGACTGGAGGTGGGTTTAATGGCCCAGTGTGTTGAATTAGATGAATTCTCCTGACTGGAGGTGGGTTTAGTGGCCCAGTGTGTTGAATTAGATGAATTCTCCTGACTGGAGGTGGGTTTAGTGGCCCAGTGTGTTGAATTAGATGACTTCTCCTGACTGTAGGTGGGTTTAGTGGCCCAGTGTGTTGAATTAGATGAATTCTCCTGACTGGAGGTAGGTTTAGTGGCCCAGTGTGTTGAATGAGATGAATTCTCCTGACTGGAGGTGGGTTTAATGGCCCAGTGTGTTGAATTAGATGAATTCTCCTGACTGGAGGTGGGTTTAGTGGCCCAGTGTGTTGAATGAGATGAATTCTCCTGACTGGAGGTGGGTTTAATGGCCCAGTGTGTTGAATTAGATGAATTCTCCTGACTGGAGGTGGGTTTAGTGTCCCCAGTGTGTTGAATTAGATGAATTCTCCTGACTGGAGGTGGATTTAATGGCCCAGTGTGTTGAATTAGATGAATTCTCCTCACTGGAGGTGGGTTTAATGGCCCAGTGTGTTGAATTAGATGACTTCTCCTGACTGGAGGTGGGTTTAATGGCCCAGTGTGTTGAATTAGATGACTTCTCCTGACTGGAGGTGGGTTTAGTGGCCCAGTGTGTTGAATGAGATGAATTATCCTGACTGGAGGTGGGTTTAGTGGCCCAGTGTGTTGAATTAGATGACTTCTCCTGACTGGAGGTGGGTTTAGTGGCCCAGTGTGTTGAATGAGATGAATTATCCTGACTGGAGGTGGGTTTAGTGGCCCAGTGTGTTGAATTAGATGAATTCTCCTCACTGGAGGTGGGTTTAGTGGCCCAGTGTGTTGAATAAGATGAATTCTCCTGACTGGAGGTGGGTTTAGTGGCCCAGTGTGTTAAATAATATAACTTTTCCTGCCCGGGAGCGGTTTATGAAATAGATCAATATTACTAATGACTCAAACTAGAGAGTTACAGACTGTACATCTGTACTGCCAGAGCAACCTTGCCGACAGTGTTAAATATACCAGACGTGCTGCTTTCATCTTCACATAGAAACCAATCATTCTTATGTATACGCTCCTCTCCTGGTCGTCTTTAAAAACGCCCACATGCTGTTAAATGTATTCAGGCCATTGTCTTAGCAGCCATCTGTTCCACAGCGGAGACGTTATGTTCTTCTTCTAGGTTCAGTAGGTACTGAGCAGCTGTGGGACTGTACTAACTTTTCATTTGAGAGGCAAGTGCCCTGTCAACGGAGTAGTTTTCTTCTGTCCCCCCCCCCCAGTTCTGGTTAGATAAGAAATGAATGAAATGGTTCTTCTAAATGATGTCCTCAAGCCGACATACAGCATTTCTTCTCCAACGTCATACCTGTGGGGTTTTCTATGGGACAGATCAGCTTTAATATTGCAGATAGATTGTGATCAAATTGTGATCCGATTGTGATCTGATTGGGTTCCGATTGTGATCTGATTGGGATCCGATTGTGATCTGATGGTGGCTTCTATCAATGTAATGGTCCACATCATCTCCAGTCCACTATATATATATATATATATATATATATATATATTTTGTAAATACAGTATATACTAGATGACCAAAGGTATGTGGACACCTGCTCGTCCAACATCTCAACACCTTCTCTAAGAGTATTACTATAGTATTGATCGATGGACTAGGACTTTTCAACATCAGCCAATAGTGTTATTTACAGTCTTCGCTCCAAGTAAATGTTGCCATTTTTTCAGCCAATCCTGAACCTGCGAAATAAAATAAAAATAAGCTACATATGAGCAGTACCAAAACAAGGGATCTAATGACTGTCTATCGACAGCCAAATCTGCAGAGCTGGGAAGGTTGTGTCCCCCACATATATATATAACATTCTATTGGTTGCAAGAATTTTGTATAATAATTTAAAAACTCTGTTTTGATCCGGCGGCGTTTTGTATATCGGAACATTAAATCTCCTCCCGATGTTTTTGTAACCTGTTTGACGCAGCTGTCAATTTTATGGTTCCTTAAACTAAACTGGTTTACTTTTTTAATTCATTCGTTAGCCCGTTTTTGTCTTTAATGCAGTGGCCTTCAGACAAGTTCCTTGCCTCCTCCCCTTTCCACTTACCTCCTCCCCTTTCCACTTGCCTCCTCCCCTTCCCACTTGCCTCCTCACCTTTCCACTTGCCTCCTCCCCTTCCCACTTGCCTCCTCCCCTTTCCACTTGCCTCCTTACCTTTCCACTTGCCTCCTCCCCTTTCCACTTGCCTCCTCCCCTTTCCACTTGCCTCCTCCCCTTTCCACTTGCCTCCTCCCCTTTCCACTTGCCTCCTCCCCTTTCCACTCACCGCCTCCCCCACTTGCCTCCTCCCCTTTCCACTTTCCGCCTCCACTTGCCTTTCCACTTGCCTCCTCCTCCCAACTTTCCTCCCCTTTCCACTTGCCTCCTCCTTACCACCTCCCTTTTCCTCCTCCCCTTTCCACTTGCCTCCTCCCCTTTCCACTTACCACCTCCCCTTTCCACTTACCACCTCCCCTTTCCACTTGCCTCCTCCCCTTTCCACTTATCTCCTCCTCTTTCAACTTGCCTCCTCCCCTTTCCACTTGCCTCCTCCCCTTTCCACTTGCCTCCTCCATTTTTACTGTGGTAATGCTGCATTCAGTTGGTTGTAATTTTGTGTATTTGGGACATTTCCATATATTTTTGTTACTGCATATTTGACATAATTCCACCAGTCCAAATTTATGATATAGTTTACAAAGATTATACCGATTTTATTCATTTGAGTTTAACCATAATATTCCTTCTATTATTTGTTGTTTTTTCTCGTGTATTAAACATGGGATGAGGCATTCTTACTAATCTGCTAGAGACCCGTTTGGATTTAAGTATAATTTTTGTATTATTGAAGCATTTCGCTACACCTGCAACGGCTACTCCTGAGTGGCACAGCAGTCTAAGTCATCGCATCTCAGTGCTGACTCTGGTTCGATCCCGGGCTGTATCATCAACTGGCCGTGATCGGGAAGGCCAGATTAGTCCATCGTTGTAAATAAGAAGTTGTCCTTAACTGACATGCCTAGTTTAATAAAAAGGACATGTGTATGCGACTAATAAAACATTGATTTAGTGAGAGGTGCAATACTTTAATAGTTAATCGTTTCATACCTGTGTTGTTGTTTTGTCACTTTCTCTCCAGATGGTGACTTGAGTTTTTACCTCAGACTGTCAGCTTCCGATAACTAATTTGTTTTTAATTGAAACATGTCGCAGATGTTCCCATTATGACGTCTATTTTCGGCTTGACGACACATCTGAGATCTGAGACAAAGTAAAGTAAGACACCAAATCTAATGTCTCCATGAATTTAACTAGGACTACTGTTGCAGCCATCTAGTAGAAAAACAACTCTGTAAATCCAGCCTAATGTGACTTGTACCTCTCCTAAGGGTCTGTGTGACTTCAGCTGACAATATGTGAGGAAAAGTAGCACCCACTTCGATTAGTTGTTATGGTAATAGTTGTCATGGTAATAGTCCCTACATTAAAACAGGTCTATACTATATTTCTCTGCACTACAATCTACAGTCCTGAGACTCAGCTATAGGTGTTCAGCTCTTGACGGGAACCTCCTCTATCATTGAAACAAAAGTCCAGCTAGCGAGACAGAATTACCAGTAATTGTCACACCTTAATATGTTTTACCTGTCTTTGTGATTGTCTCCAACCCCCTCCAGGTGTCGCCCATCTTCTCCATTACCCCCTGTGTATTTATACCTGTGTTCTCTGTTTGTCTGTTGCCAGTTCCTTTTGTTTTGTCAAGCCTACCAGCGGTTTTCCCTCTGCTCCTGTCTTGCGATTCTTCTTGGTTTCCCGGTGTTGACCATTCTGCCTGTCGTCCTGTACCTTTGCCCCAGCTATGTGGATTACTGACCTCTGCCTGCCCTGACCCTGAGCCTGACCCTGAGCCTTCCTGTCGTCCTGTACCTTTGCCCCAGCTATGTGGATTACTGACCCCTGCCTGCCCTGACCCTGAGCCTTCCTGTCGTCCTGTACCTTTGCCCCAGCTATGTGGATTACTGACCTCTGTCTGACCCTGACCCTGAGCCTGCCTGTCGTTCTGTACCTTTGCCCCAGCTATGTGGATTACTGACCCCTGCCTGACCTGACCCTGACCCTGAGCCTGCCGGTCGTTCTGTACCTTTGCCCCAGCTATGTGGATTACTGACCTCTGCCTGACCTGACCCTGAGCCTGCCTGTCGTTCTGTACCTTTGCCCCAGCTATGTGGATTACTGACCTCTGCCTGATCCTGACCCTGACCCTGACCCTGCCTGTCGTTCTGTATCTTTGCCCCAGCTATGTGGATTTCTGACCCCTGCCTGACCCTGACCCTGAGCCTGCCTGTCGTCCTGTATCTTTGCCCCAGCTATCTGGATTACTGACCCCTGCCTGCCCTTAACCTGTCTTTTGCCTGCCCCTGTTGGATTAATAAACTGTTGCTACTGTTGCCTGCATCTGGGTCTTACCTGAATACTAATGTTTCTAACTATAGACTGATGTTAAGTCAGCTGGGACACTATGCTGTGAAAGTGGGAGAGTTATTAACGTGATAAGGCAACAATGATCCCGCAAAGTACACTTCCACAATTAGAACCAATCTGTCTTTGGTGAAAAATGGGTCTGAAAAGGTCACCAAGCCCAATCCATAACCTTCCATGGTAAAGAACTGGTCTGAACCTGTCTCCAAGCCCAGATATAACCTTCCATGGTAAAGAACTGGTCTGAACCTGTCACCAGGCCCAGATATAACCTTCCATGGTAAAGAACTGGTCTGAACCTGTCTCCAAGCCCAGATATAACCTTCCATGGTAAAGAACTGGTCTGAACCTGTCTCCAAGCCCAGCTATAACCTTCTATGGTAAAGAACTGGTCTGAACCTGTCTCCAAGCCCAGCTATAACCTTCCATTGTAAAGAACTGGTCTGAACCTGTCTCCAAGCCCAGCTATAACCTTCCATGGTAAAGAACTGGACTGAACAGGTCACCAAGCCCAGATATAACCTTCCATGGTAAAGAACTGGACCGAACAGGTCATCAAGCCCAGCTATAACCTTCTATTGTAAAGAACTGGTCTGAACCTGTCTCCAAGCCCAGATATAACCTTCCATTGTAAAGAACTGGTCTGAACCTGTTACCAAGCCCAGATATAGCCTTCCATTGTAAAGAACTGGTCTGAACCTGTTACCTAGCCCAGATATCACCTTCCGTGGTAAAGAACTGGTCTGAACCTTTCTCCAAGCCCAGCTATAACCTTCCATTGTAAAGAACTGGTCTGAACCTGTCTCCAAGCCCAGATAAAGCCTTCCATGGTAAAGAACTGGTCTGAACCTGTCTCCAAGCCCAGATATAACCTTCCGTGGTAAAGAACTGGTCTGAACCTGTTACCTAGCCCAGATATCACCTTCCGTGGTAAAGAACTGGTCTGAACCTGTTACCAAGCCCAGATATAGCCTTCCATTGTAAAGAACTGGTCTGAACCTGTCTCCAAGCCCAGATATAGCCTTCCATTGTAAAGAACTGGTCTGAACCTGTCTCCAAGCCCAGATATAGCCTTCCATTGTAAAGAACTGGTCTGAACCTGTCTCCAAGCCCAGATATAGCCTTCCATTGTAAAGAACTGGTCTGAACCTGTTACCAAGCCCAGATATAACCTTCCATTGTAAAGAACTGGTCTGAACCTGTTACCAAGCCCAGATATAGCCTTCCATTGTAAAGAACTGGTCTGAACCTGTTACCTAGCCCAGATATCACCTTCCGTGGTAAAGAACTGGTCTGAACCTTTCTCCAAGCCCAGCTATAACCTTCCATTGTAAAGAACTGGTCTGAACCTGTCTCCAAGCCCAGATAAAGCCTTCCATGGTAAAGAACTGGTCTGAACCTGTCTCCAAGCCCAGATATAGCCTTCCATTGTAAAGAACTGGTCTGAACCTGTTACCAAGCCCAGATATAACCTTCCGTGGTAAAGAACTGGTCTGAACCTGTCTCCAAGCCCAGATATAGCCTTCCATTGTAAAGAACTGGTCTGAACCTGTCTCCAAGCCCAGATATAGCCTTCCATTGTAAAGAACTGGTCTGAACCTGTCTCCAAGCCCAGATATAGCCTTCCATTGTAAAGAACTGGTCTGAACCTGTTACCAAGCCCAGATATAGCCTTCCATGGTAAAGAACTGGTCTGAACCTGTTACCTAGCCCAGATATAGCCTTCCATGGTAAAGAACTGGTCTGAACCTGTTACCTAGCCCAGATATAGCCTTCCATTGTAAAGAACTGGTCTGAACCTGTTACCAAGCCCAGATATAGCCTTCCATCTCTCCCTGTAGGCTGACCGACAGGCCCAACACATTAGTAGTAATCAATACCCAACACCCCAGAAAGATGGAGGGATGTGTGTGATGGATGGAGAGATCAATACAGAAGGAGTGGGGGAAAAGAGTGAACTTTAATCTTGATTCTTTTATTTTCTTTCTTGTTGTTGTTTCTTTTCAGTTGGGGGGAAGGAGGGAAAGGACAGAGGGAGGGAGGGTGGGGCTGACATGTGGTGTTCAGAAAGCAATCTTCTCCTTGCCAGTGAGGTGGGTGGCTGGGCCCGGGTGGGGTAGGTAGGTAGGGTGAGTTGGGATGAGGGTTGAAGGAGCTAGCTAACTCCATCCCCCTGAAATTAACTGTAGCGTCAATATGAGTTATTTCGTGTGTATTCTCCCTCACCTTTCTGAGTTAGATTAATACAGACATGTTCTTTCTCCTGTACGCTCTGTGGCTAAATAACTCTCTCTTTCTCTCTCCCTCAATAAATTAACGTGTGTCCAAATATTGATCCGTCACATTTGTCAGTCCCTGTGGTTCTGTGTATTAGTTTCAATCGGTGCGTGGCTTCTACTTCCACTTGCTGAGCCATTTACTAGTCAGAGGAAGTCTCTGGTGTCTGGCTTCTACTTCATGTTGTCTGAGTTACAGTGATGATGAGGTATTCCTCTGTTCTGCTCTGTTCTGTTCTGGTGCAAATATAACATGCCCTGAGGTAACCTATGGAATCTGAACCTTCTTTTTCATCTCTAGTCACCTTTCTAAACGGGTTGTCACATTACCCATTTAAAAAAAGAGATACTGTAGTGTATATTTTAAAAGAGAGATACTGTAGTGTACAGTTTAAAAGAGAGAAACTGTAGAGTACATTTTAAAAGAGAGATACTGTAGTGTACATTTTAAAAGAGAGATACTGTAGTGTACATTTTAAAAGAGAGAAACTGTAGTGTACATTTTAAAAGAGAGATACTGTAGTGTACATTTTAAAAGAGAGAAACTGTAGTGTACATTTTAAAAGAGAGATACTGTAGTGTACATTTTAAAAGAGAGATACTGTAGTGTACATTTTAAAAGAGAGATACTGTAGTGTACATTTTAAAAGAGAGATACTGTAGTGTACATTTTAAAAGAGAGATACTGTAGTGTACATTTTAAAAGAGAGATACTGTAGTGTACATTTTAAAAGAGAGATACTGTAGTGTACATTTTAAAAGAGAGATACTGTAGTGTACATTTTAAAAGAGAGATACTGTAGTGTACATTTTAAAAGAGAGATACTGTAGTGTACATTTTAAAAGAGAGATACTGTAGTGTACATTTTAAAAGAGAGATACTGTAGTGTAATTATTTTTATTTTTTAAACATGTTAAATGTTTGCACTTGTCTTATTGTGTGGTAAATACTGTTGATTTATGTGCATTGCAGCGCCTCCAGTCTATACGTTAGCAGAGGGGAAGATACATTGCCCTTGTTCAGTTCTGTCAGGTAGGGGCTAGGGGCTAGGGAGCACGAAGGGCTGTGGGAGGGGGATATATTGCCCTTGTTCAGTTCTGTCAGGTAGGGGCTAGGGGCTAGGGAGCACGAAGGGCTGTGGGAGGGGGATATATTGCCCTTGTTCAGTTCTGTCAGGTAGGGGCTAGGGAGCACGAAGGGCAGTGGGAGGGGGATATATTGCCCTTGTTCAGTTCTGTCAGGTAGGGGCTAGGGGCTAGGGAGCACGAAGGGCAGTGGGAGGGGGATATATTGCCCTTGTTCAGTTCTGTCAGGTAGGGGCTAGGGAGCACGAAGGACAGTGGGAGGGGGATATATTGCCCTTGTTCAGTTCTGTCAGGTAGGGGCTAGGGAGCACGAAGGGCTGTGGGAGGGGCATATATTGTCCTTTTTCAGTTCTGTCAGGTAGGGGCTAGGGAGCACGAAGGGCTGTGGGAGGGGCATATATTGTCCTTTTTCAGTTCTGTCAGGTAGGGGCTAGGGAGCACGAAGGGCTGTGGGAGGGGCATATATTGTCCTTTTTCAGTTCTGTCAGGTAGGGGCTAGGGAGCACGAAGGGCTGTGGGAGGGGCATATATTGTCCTTTTTCAGTTCTGTCAGGTAGGGGCTAGGGAGCACGAAGGGCAGTGGGAGGGGGATTTGGTTATTATGTGAAATGTAAAAAATATTCAATATAACCACAGCTCAGAGGCATAGTGATGATAAGAGGAAGGAACTGAGTTCCAACAAGGCACCCTATTCTCTATGGGCCCGATGGTCAAAAGTAGTGCACACTACGTAGGGAGCCATTTGGGGGACGTAGGCCTGATTCCTTCCCACACGTTATCTGGTAACCTGTCCAAGCCTGACCCTGCATCACTGCATCACTGCATCACTGCATCAGCGTAGCGCTACACAACACAAAGCCCGGGACTCATCCGTTTGGGGGAGTAAGGTTGGCCTGTCAACGGCCGGTGATTGATAACGTCCATTATTGATGATGTCATTTTAATATGGCGGAGACGGAAGAGATGGAGTCAGCGGAGTAGTAAATGGGTTTGTGGGTAAAGCTGCAGGGTGTTAAGAGGCGGAGTTAACCCCTGGAAATAGAGGGAGAGAAGAAACATGGCGTCAGGACCTACAGGACAGTTTGGTGCTAATAAGAGATGGTTGATGAGGGAGGGGTGGAGGCAGGTGAGGGGTGGAGGCGGTGTGCTGGGTGGATGACTGGGGGGGTGTTATGGGGCGGTGTGGTGGATGGAGGGTTGGGGGAGGGGTGGGGTGGTGTGGAGGGGCGGTGTGGAGGGTGAAGGGGTGGGTGGAGGGGTGGTGTTGTGGAGCGGTGTGCTGGGTGGAGGACTGGGCGGGGAGAAGGGGGAGGGTGTTATGGGGGCGGTGTGGTGGGTGGAGGGTGGGTGGGCTGGTGGATGTAGGGGTGGGGTGGTGTTGTGGGGCGGTGTGCTGGGTGGAGGACTGGGGGGTGTTATGGGGCGGTGTGGTGGATGGAGGGGTGGGTGGGGCGGTGTTGTGGGTGGAGGGGTGGTGGTGTTGTGGGGCGGTGTGCTGGGTGGAGGACTGGGGGGGGGGGGTGTTATGGGGCGGTGTGGTGGATGGAGGGGTGGTGGTGTTGTGGGGTGGTGTTGTGGGAGTTCTTCATAATGGACTTTTGCCCTCCAGTAGGTGATCTGGAGCGTTGAACTCAACAGTAGTGATTAGAGGACCTTGTCTGGTCCATCTGACGTTTTCTACATGGACTTTTGCCCTTAAAGAGGGTCGACTTCAACGAACCATCAAGGTCAGAAAGTCAAGTAGCTGAATCACTTGGTCTAAAAGGCTTTCTAATGCTTAGTTAAATAAAGGTTAAACATTTTTATTTTAAGAATGGATACTCACGGTCAGCTAAACCACTGGATACTTCTACTCAAACTTCAATTTTTATTGAACTGTTGACCTGACATTTACACTACGTTGGCTACATTACATAGTGACATGCTGAAAGTCCTCTCCTCTCCTCCATCCTAAACACTGGAGCTACTGCTGAGAGTCCTCTCCTCTCCTCTCCTCCATCCTAAACACTGGAGCTACTGCTGAGAGTCCTCTCCTCTCCTCTCCTCCATCCTAAACACTGGAGCTACTGCTGAGAGTCCTCTCCTCTCCTCCCTTCCATCCTAAACACTGGAGCTACTGCTGAGAGTCCTCTCCTCTCCTCCATCCTAAACACTGGAGCTACTGCTGAGAGTCCTCTCCTCTCCTCTCCTCTCCTCCATCCTAAACACTGGAGCTACTGCTGAGAGTCCTCTCCTCTCCTCCATCCTAAACACTGGAGCTACTGCTGAGAGTCCTCTCCTCTCCTTTCCTCCATCCTAAACACTGGAGCTACTGCTGAGAGTCCTCTCTCCTTTCCTCCATCCTAAACACTGGAGCTACTGCTGAGAGTCCTCTCCTCTTCTCCATCCTAAACACTGGGGCTACTGCTGAGAGTCCTGTCCTCTCCTCCATCCTAAACACTGGAGCTACTGCTGAGAGTCCTCTCCTCTCCTCCCTTCCATCCTAAACACTGGAGCTACTGCTGAGAGTCCTCTCCTCTCCTCTCCTCCATCCTAAACACTGGAGCTACTGCTGAGAGTCCTCTCCTCTCCTCTCTTCCATCCTAAACACTGGGGCTACTGCTGAGAGTCCTCTCCTCTCCTCTCCTCCATCCTAAACACTGGAGCTACTGCTGAGAGTCCTCTCCTCTCCTCCATCCTAAACACTGGAGCTACTGCTGAGAGTCCTCTCCTCTCCTTTCCTCCATCCTAAACACTGGAGCTACTGCTGAGAGTCCTGTCCTCTCCTCCATCCTAAACACTGGAGCTACTGCTGAGAGTCCTCTCCTCTCCTCTCCTCCATCCTAAACACTGGAGCTACTGCTGAGAGTCCTTTCCTTTCCTCCATCCTAAACACTGGAGCTACTGCTGAGAGTCCTCTCCTCTTCTCCATCCTAAACACTGGGGCTACTGCTGAGAGTCCTTTCCTTTCCTCCATCCTAAACACTGGAGCTACTGCTGAGAGTCCTCTCCTTTCCTCCATCCTAAACACTGGGGCTACTGCTGAGAGTCCTTTCCTTTCCTCCATCCTAAACACTGGAGCTACTGCTGAGAGTCCTCTCCTCTCCTCCATCCTAAACACTGGAGCTACTGCTGAGAGTCCTCTCCTCTCCTTTCCTCCATCCTAAACACTGGAGCTACTGCTGAGAGTCCTGTCCTCTCCTCCATCCTAAACACTGGAGCTACTGCTGAGAGTCCTCTCCTTTCCTTTCCTCCATCCTAAACACTGGAGCTACTGCTGAGAGTCCTCTCCTCTCCTTTCCTCCATCCTAAACACTGGAGCTACTGCTGAGAGTCCTCTCCTCTTCTCCATCCTAAACACTGGGGCTACTGCTGAGAGTCCTGTCCTCTCCTCCATCCTAAACACTGGAGCTACTGCTGAGAGTCCCCTCTCCTTTCCTCCATCCTAAACACTGGAGCTACTGCTGAGAGTCCTCTCCTCTCCTCCCTTCCATCCTAAACACTGGAGCTACTGCTGAGAGTCCTCTCCTCTCCTCCCTTCCATCCTAAACACTGGAGCTACTGCTGAGAGTCCTCTCTCCTTTCCTCCATCCTAAACACTGGAGCTACTGCTGAGAGTCCTCTCCTCTCCTCCCTTCCATCCTAAACACTGGAGCTACTGCTGAGAGTCCTCTCTCCTTTCCTCCATCCTAAACACTGGAGCTACTGCTGAGAGTCCTCTCCTCTCCTCCCTTCCATCCTAAACACTGGAGCTACTGCTGAGAGTCCTCTCCTCTCCTCCCTTCCATCCTAAACACTGGAGCTACTGCTGAGAGTCCTCTCCTCCTTTCCTCCATCCTAAACACTGGAGCTACTGCTGAGAGTCCTCTCCTCCTAAACACTGGAGCTACTGCTGAGAGTCTGAGAGTCCCTTCTCCCTTCCATCCTAAACACTGGAGCTACTGCTGAGAGTCCTTTCCTTTCCTCCATCCTAAACACTGGAGCTACTGCTGAGAGTCCTCTCCTTTCCTCCATCCTAAACACTGGGGCTACTGCTGAGAGTCCTCTCCTCTTCTCCATCCTAAACACTGGGGCTACTGCTGAGAGTCCTTTCCTTTCCTCCATCCTAAACACTGGAGCTACTGCTGAGAGTCCTCTCCTTTCCTCCATCCTAAACACTGGGGCTACTGCTGAGAGTCCTTTCCTTTCCTCCATCCTAAACACTGGAGCTACTGCTGAGAGTCCTCTCCTCTCCTTTCCTCCATCCTAAACACTGGAGCTACTGCTGAGAGTCCTCTCCTCTCCTCCATTCTAAACACTGGAGCTACTGCTGAGAGTCCTCTCCTCTCCTCTCCTCCATCCTAAACACTGGAGCTACTGCTGAGAGTCCTCTCCTCTTCTCCATCCTAAACACTGGGGCTACTGCTGAGAGTCCTTTCCTTTCCTCCATCCTAAACACTGGAGCTACTGCTGAGAGTCCTCTCCTTTCCTCCATCCTAAACACTGGGGCTACTGCTGAGAGTCCTCTCCTTTCCTCCATCCTAAACACTGGAGCTACTGCTGAGAGTCCTCTCCTCTCCTCTCCTCCATCCTAAACACTGGAGCTACTGCTGAGAGTCCTCTCCTCTTCTCCATCCTAAACACTGGGGCTACTGCTGAGAGTCCTGTCCTCTCCTCCATCCTAAACACTGGAGCTACTGCTGAGAGTCCTCTCCTCTTCTCCATCCTAAACACTGGGGCTACTGCTGAGAGTCCTGTCCTCTCCTCCATCCTAAACACTGGAGCTACTGCTGAGAGTCCTCTCCTCTCCTCTTCTCCATCCTAAACACTGGAGCTACTGCTGAGAGTCCTCTCCTCTCCTTTCCTCCATCCTAAACACTGGAGCTACTGCTGAGAGTCCTCTCCTCTCCTTTCCTCCATCCTAAACACTGGAGCTACTGCTGAGAGTCCTCTCCTTTCCTTTCCTCCATCCTAAACACTGGAGCTACTGCTGAGAGTCCTCTCCTCTCCTCTTCTCCATCCTAAACACTGGAGCTACTGCTGAGAGTCCTCTCCTCTCCTCTTCTCCATCCTAAACACTGGAGCTACTGCTGAGAGTCCTCTCCTTTCCTTTCCTCCATCCTAAACACTGGAGCTACTGCTGAGAGTCCTCTCCTCTCCTCTTCTCCATCCTAAACACTGGAGCTACTGCTGAGAGTCCTCTCCTCTCCTCTTCTCCATCCTTAACACTGGGGACGACTTCAATCAAAAACAAACTGAATACCATGAACACAATGAATCCATGTTTATCCTCCACACTGACTCGGTACCGGTACTCCCTGTATAGAGCCTCATTATTGTTATTCTTCTTGTGTTACTTTTTATTATAACTTTTTAATTTAGTTTACTTGGTAAATATTTTCTTCTTCTTGAACTGTACGGTTGGTTAAGGGCTTGTAAGTCAGCGTTTCCATGGTAAAGTCTATACTGTTGGTTAAGGGCTGGTCAGTCAGCGTTTCCATGGTAAAGTCTACACTGTTGGTTAAAACCTGTTGCTTCTACTCGGGACGCTTGCGTCCCAACTAGAGCTCTGGAAATGCAAATGCGCTACGCTAAATGCTAATAGTATTAGTTGAAACTCAAAAGTTCATTACAATACACATGCAGGGTATCGAATTAAAGCTACACTCGTTGTGAATCCAGGCAACAAGTCAGATTTTTAAAATGCTTTTCGGCGAAAGCATGAGAAGCTATTATCTGATAGCATGTAACACCCAAAAAGACCCACAGGGGACGTAAACAAAATAATTAGCATTTCGGCGTTACACAAACCGCACAATAAAATAGAAAACATTCATTACCTTTCACCATCTTCTTTGTTGGCACTCCTAGATGTCCCATAAACACTATTTGGGTCTTTATTTCGATTAAATCGGTCCATATAAAGCCTAGATATCGTTATATGTAGACTGTGTGATAAACGAAAAAACATTGTTTCAAAACGTAACGTCATTTTTTTAAAATTCAAAAAGTCGACGATAAACTTTCACAAAACACTTCGAAATACGTTTGTAATGCAACTTTAGGTATTAGTAAACGTTAATAAGCGATAAAATTCATCAGGAGGCGATGTAAAGATCATTAGCTGTCCGTCTGGAAAAATGTCCGGCTAGAAACTCAACGAAAATATCCGGTCCTAGACCGGAGGAGATACGGTGTCCTGCATGTGTTTGACCAAGAAAAAACTCGAAGGGAAATGACAAGACTCTAGACACCGTGTGGAAGCTGTAGGTACTGCAACCTCAGTCAATTAATTGTGGTTCACCTTTATCAATGGGTTCAAGTAGCGCATGGATATATTTTCCCATTTTCAGTGATCAGTTTTTCCTGTGCTTTTCGATGTAAATGCCGTTCTGGTAAAGCCACAGCAGTGATTTAACCAGTTTTATAAACGTCTGAGTGTTTTCTATCCACACAGACTAAGCAAATGCATATACTATATTCCTGGCATGAGTAGCAGGGCGCTGAAATGTTGCGCGATTTTTAACAGAATGTTCAAAAAAGTAGAGGGTCGACTTAAGAGGTTAAGGGCTTGTAAGTCAGCGTTTCCATGGTAAAGTCTATACTGTTGGTTAAGGGCTTGTAAGTCAGCGTTTCCATGGTAAAGTCTATACTGTTGGTTAAGGGCTGGTCAGTCAGCGTTTCCATGGTAAAGTCTACACTGTTGGTTAAGGGCTTGTAAGTCAGCGTTTCCATGGTAAAGTCTACACTGTTGGTTAAGCTTGTAAGTCAGCGTTTCCATAGTAAAGCTACACTGTTGGTTAAGGGCTTGTAAGTCAGCGTTTCCATGGTAAAGTCTACACTGTTGGTTAAGGGCTTGTAAGTCAGCGTTTCCATGGTAAAGTCTATACTGTTGGTTAAGGGCTTGTAAGTCAGCGTTTCCATGGTAAAGTCTATACTGTTGGTTAAGGGCTGGTCAGTCAGCGTTTCCATGGTAAAGTCTACACTGTTGGTTAAGCTTGTAAGTCAGCGTTTCCATGGTAAAGTCTACACTGTTGGTTAAGCTTGTAATTCAGCATTTCCATAGTAAAGTCTACACTGTTGGTTAAGGGCTTGTAAGTCAGCGTTTCTATGGTAAAGTCTACACTTGTTGTATTCGGCGCATGTGACTAATAAAGTTTTGGTTTGATTCTAACACTTCCTTTATCTTATGCTGTGTTTTCCAGGTATTGTGGTGATCTGGCACCTTGGTTGGGTGTTGCCAGGACTTCCTAGTAGTCAGCTGGATTTCTGTATCTCAGCTATTTACCCTGGACTGACTCCTTAACTCCCTGATCCTTCCTTATCCTTTCAACAATCACCTAATTATCTCATTCACACCTTGCCAACATCATTCACAGTGTTTAGTCTAATGAGGCAAACCTGTCCTCAGACATTTTCCTGCGGACATTATCTGGGGTAGTCCAGCCCCATCATAGTCCTATACCAGCCCCATCACAGCCCAATACCAGCCCCATCATAGTCCTATACCAGCCCCATCATAGTCCTATACCAGCCCCATCATAGTCCTATACCAGCCCCATCACAGCCCTATACCAGCCCCATCATAGTCCTATACCAGCCCCATCATAGTCCTATACCAGCCCCATCACAGCCCTATACCAGCCCCATCACAGCCCTATACCAGCCCCATCATAGTCCTATACCAGCCCCATCACAGTCCTATACCAGCCCCATCAGAGCCCTATACCAGCCCCATCATAGTCCTATACCAGCCCCATCACAGCCCTATACCAGCCCCATCATAGTCCTATACCAGCCCCATCATAGTCCTATACCAGCCCCATCATAGTCCTATACCAGCCCCATCACAGCCCTATACCAGCCCCATCATAGTCCTATAACAGCCCCATCATAGTCCTATACCAGCCCCATCACAGCCCTATACCAGCCCCATCATAGTCCTATACCAGCCCCATCACAGCCCTATACCAGCCCCATCATAGTCCAATACCAGCCCCATCATAGTCCTATACCAGCCCCATCATAGTCCTATACCAGCCCCATCATAGTCCTATACCAGCCCCATCACAGCCCTATACCAGCCCCATCATAGTCCTATACCAGCCCCATCATAGTCCTATACCAGCCCCATCACAGCCCTATACCAGCCCCATCACAGCCCTATACCAGCCCCATCATAGTCCTATACCAGCCCCATCACAGTCCTATACCAGCCCCATCAGAGCCCTATACCAGCCCCATCATAGTCCTATACCAGCCCCATCACAGCCCTATACCAGCCCCATCATAGTCCTATACCAGCCCCATCATAGTCCTATACCAGCCCCATCATAGTCCTATACCAGCCCCATCACAGCCCTATACCAGCCCCATCATAGTCCTATAACAGCCCCATCATAGTCCTATACCAGCCCCATCACAGCCTTATACCAGCCCCATCACAGCCCTATACCAGCCCCATCACAGCCCTATACCAGCCCCATCACAGCCCTATACCAGCCCCATCATAGTCCTATACCAGCCCCATCACAGCCTTATACCAGCCCCATCACAGCCCTATACCAGCCCCATCATAGTCCTATACCAGCCCCATCATAGTCCTATACCAGCCCCATCATAGTCCTATACCAGCCCCATCACAGCCCTATACCAGCCCCATCATAGTCCTATACCAGCCCCATCACAGCCCTATACCAGCCCCATCATAGTCCTATACCAGCCCCATCATAGTCCTATACCAGCCCCATCATAGTCCTATACCAGCCCCATCACAGCCCTATACCAGCCCCATCATAGTCCTATACCAGCCCCATCACAGCCCTATACCAGCCCCATCATAGTCCTATACCAGCCCCATCATAGTCCTATACCAGCCCCATCATAGTCCTATACCAGCCCCATCACAGCCTTATACCAGCCCCATCACAGCCCTATACCAGCCCCATCACAGCCCTATACCAGCCCCATCACAGCCCTATACCAGCCCCATCATAGTCCTATACCAGCCCCATCACAGCCTTATACCAGCCCCATCACAGCCCTATACCAGCCCCATCATAGTCCTATACCAGCCCCATCATAGTCCTGTACCAGCCCCATCATAGTCCTATACCAGCCCCATCACAGCCTTATACCAGCCCCATCACAGCCCTATACCAGCCCCATCACAGCCCCATCACAGCCCTATACCAGCCCCATCATAGTCCTATACCAGCCCCATCACAGTCCTATACCAGCCCCATCACAGCCCTATACCAGCCCCATCATAGTCCGATACCAGCCCCATCACAGCCTTATACCAGCCCCATCACAGCCCTATACCAGCCCCATCATAGTCCTATACCAGTCCCATAATAGACCTATTACAGCCCCATCATAGTCCTATACCAGTCCCATCATAGTCCTGTACCAGTCCCATCATAGTCCTGTACCAGTCCCATCATAGTCCTATACCAGCCCCATCACAGCCCTATACCAGTCCCATCATAGTCCTATACCAGCCCCATCAGAGCCCTATACCAGCCCCATCACAGCCCTATACCAAATCAAATCAAATCAAATCAAATTTATTTATATAGCCCTTCGTACATCAGCTGATATCTCAAAGTGCTGTACAGAAACCCAGCCTAAAACCCCAAACAGCAAACAATGCAGGTGTAAAAGCACGGTGGCTAGGAAAAACTCCCTAGAAAGGCCAAAACCTAGGAAGAAACCTAGAGAGGAACCAGGCTATGTGGGGTGGCCAGTCCTCTTCTGGCTGTGCCGGGTAGAGATTATAACAGAACATGACCAAGATGTTCAAATGTTCATAAATGACCAGCATGGTCGAATAATAATAAGGCAGAACAGTTGAAACTGGAGCAGCAGCACAGTCAGGTGGACTGGGGACAGCAAGGAGTCATCATGTCAGGTAGTCCTGGGGCACGGTCCTAGGGCTCAGGTCCAGCATGGTTGAATAATAGTAAGGCAGAACAGTTGAAACTGGAGCAGCAGCATGGCCAGGTGGACTGGGGACAGCAAGGAGTCATCATGTCAGGTAGTCCTGGGACATGGTCCTAGGGCCCAGGCCAGTTGAAACTGGAGCAGCAGCATGGCCAGGTGGACTGGGGACAGCAAGGAGTCATCATGTCAGGTAGTCCTGGGGCATGGTCCTAGGGCTCAGGTCCTCCGAGAGAGAGAAAGAAAGAGAGAAGGAGAGAATTAGAGAACGCACACTTAGATTCACACAGGACACCGAATAGGACAGGAGAAGTACTCCAGATATAACAAACTGACCCTAGCCCCCGACACATAAACTAATGCAGCATAAATACTGGAGGCTGAGACAGGAGGGGTCAGGAGACACTGTGGCCCCAACCCGAGGACACCCCGGACAGGGCCAAACAGGAAGGATATAACCCCACCCACTTTGCCAAAGCACAGCCCCACACCACTAGAGGGATATCTTCAACCACCAACTTACCATCCTGAGACAAGGCCGAGTATAGCCCACAAAGATCTCCGCCACGGCACAACCCAAGGGGGGGGCGCCAACCCAGACAGGCCGACCACAACAGTGAATCAACCCACCCAGGTGACGCACCCCCAGGGACGGCATGAGAGAGCCCCAGTAAGCCAGTGACTCAGCCCCGTAACAGGGTAGAGGCAGAGAATCCCAGTGGAAAGAGGGGAATCGGCCAGGCAGAGACAGCAAGGGCGGTTCGTTGCTCCAGAGCCTTTCCGTTCACCTTCCCACTCCTGGGCCAGACTACACTCAATCATATGACCCACTGAAGAGATGAGTCTTCAGTAAAGACTTAAAGGTTGAGACCGAGTTTGCGTCTCTGACATGGGTAGGCAGACCGTTCCATAAAAATGGAGCTCTATAGGAGAAAGCCCTGCCTCCAGCTGTTTGCTTAGAAATTCTAGGGACAATTAGGAGGCCTCGTCTTGTGACCGTAGCGTACGTGTAGGTATGTACGGCAGGACCAAATCAGAGAGATAGGTAGGAGCAAGCCCATGTAATGCTTTGTAGGTTAGCAGTAAAACCTTGAAATCAGCCCTTGCTTTGACAGGAAGCCAGTGTAGAGAGGCTAGCACTGGAGTAATATGATCAAATTTTTTGGTTCTAGTCAGGATTCTAGCAGCCGTATTCAGCACTAACTGAAGTTTATTTAGTGCTTTATCCGGGTAGCCGGAAAATAGAGCATTGCAGTAGTCTAACCTAGAAGTGACAAAAGCATGGATTAATTTTTCTGCATCATTTTTGGACAGAAAGTTTCTGATTTTGCAATGTTACGTAGATGGAAAAAAGCTGTCCTCGAAATGGTCTTGATATGTTCTTCAAAAGAGAGATCAGGGTCCAGAGTAACGCCGAGGTCCTTCACAGTTTTATTTGAGACGACTGTACAACCATTAAGATTAATTGTCAGATTCAACAGAAGATCTCTTTGTTTCTTGGGACCTAGAACAAGCATCTCTGTTTTGTCCGAGTTTAATAGTAGAAAGTTTGCAGCCATCCACTTCCTTATGTCTGAAACACATGCTTCTAGCGAGGGCAATTTTGGGGCTTCACCATGTTTCATTGAAATGTACAGCTGTGTGTCATCCGCATAGCAGTGAAAGTTTACATTATGTTTTCGAATAACATCCCCAAGAGGTAAAATATAGTGAAAACAATAGTGGTCCTAAAACAGAACCTTGAGGAACACCGAAATTTACAGTTGATTTGTCAGAGGACAAACCATTCACAGAGACAAACTGATATCTTTCCGACAGATAAGATCTAAACCAGGCCAGAACATGTCCGTAGACCAATTTGGGTTTCCAATCTCTCCAAAAGAATGTGGTGATCGATGGTATCAAAAGCAGCACTAAGGTCTAGGAGCACGAGGACAGATGCAGAGCCTCGGTCCGTTGCCATTAAAATGTCATTTACCACCTTCACAAGTGCCGTCTCAGTGCTATGATGGGGTCTAAAACCAGACTGAAGCATTTCGTATACATTGTTTGTCTTCAGGAAGGCAGTGAGTTGCTGCGCAACAGCCTCTAAAATTTTTGAGAGGAATGGAAGATTCGATATAGGCCGATAGTTTTTTATATTTTCTGGGTCAAGGTTTGGCTTTTTCAAGAGAGGCTTTATTACTGCCACTTTTAGTGAGTTTGGTACACATCCAGTGGATAGAGAGCCGTTTATTATGTTCAACATAGGAGGGCCAAGCACAGGAAGCAGCTCTTTCAGTAGTTTAGTTGGAATAGGGTCCAGTATGCAGCTTGAAGGTTTAGAGGCCATGATTATTTTCATCATTGTGTCAAGAGATATAGTACTAAAAGACTTGAGCGTCTCTCTTGATCCTAGGTCCTGGCAGAGTTGTGCAGACTCAGGACAACTGAGGTTTGGAGGAATACGCAGGTTTAAAGAGGAGTCCGTAATTTACCAGCCCCATCACAGCCCTATACCAGACCCATCATAGTCCGATACCAGCCCCATCACAGCCTTATACCAGCCCCATCACAGCCCTATACCAGCCCCATCATAGTCCTATACCAGTCCCATAATAGACCTATTACAGCCCCATCATAGTCCTATACCAGTCCCATCATAGTCCAATACCAGCCCCATCATAGTCCGATACCAGCCCAAACACAGCCTTATACCAGCCCCATCACAGCCCTATACCAGCCCCATCATAGTCCTATACCAATCCAGTCACAGCCCTATACCAGCCCCATTACAGCCCTATACCAGCCCCATCACAGCCTTATACCAGCCCCATCACAGCCCTATACCAGACCCATCACAGCCCTATACCAGCCCCATCACAGCCTTATACCAGTCCAGTCACAGACCTATACCAGCCCCATCACAGCCTTATACCAGCCCCATCACAGCCCTATACCAGACCCATCACAGCCCTATACCAGCCCCATCATAGTCCTATACCAATCCAGTCACAGCCCTATACCAGCCCCATTACAGCCCTATACCAGCCCCATCACAGCCTTATACCAGCCCCATCACAGCCCTATACCAGCCCCATCACAGCCTTATATCAGCCCCATCACAGCCCTATACCAGCCCCATCACAGCCTTATACCAGCCCCATCACAGCCTTATACCAGTCCAGTCACAGCCCTATACCAGCCCCATCACAGCCTTATATCAGCCCCATCACAGCCCTTTACCAGCCCCATCACAGCCTTATATCAGCCCCATCACAGCCCTATATCAGCCCCATCACAGCCCTATACCAGTCCCATCACAGCCTTATACCAGCCCCATCACAGCCTTATACCAGCCCCATCATAGTCCTATACCAGTCCCATCACAGCCTTATACCAGCCCCATCACAGCCTTATATCACCTCCATCACAGCCCTATACCAGCCCTATCATAGTCCTGTACCAGTCCCATCGTAGTCCAATACCAGCCCAATCACAGCCTTATATCACCTCCATCACAGCCTTATACCAGCCCCATCACAGCCCTATACCAGCCCTATCACAGCCCTATACCAGCCCCATCACAGCCCTATACCAGCCCCATCACAGCCCTCTACCAGCCTCACGGTGGGGTTTGGCTCTATCACAGCCCTCTACCAGCCCCACGGTGGGGTTGGCTCTATCACAGCCCTCTACCAGCCCCATGGTGAGGTTGGCTCCATCACAGCCCTCTACCAGCCCCATGGTGGGGTTTGTCTCTATCACAGCCCTCTACCAGCCCCATGGTGGGGTTTGGCTCTTTCACAGCCCTCTACCAGCCCCATAGTGGGGTTGGCTCCATCACAGCCCTCTACCAGCCCCATGGTGGGGTTGGCTCCATCACAGCCCTCTACTAGCCGCATGGTGGGTTTGGCTCCATCACAGCCCTCTACCAGCCCCATGGTGGGGTTGGCTCCATCACAGCCCTCTACTAGCCCCATGGTGGGTTTGGCTCTATCACAGCCCTCTACCAGCCCCATGGTGGGGTTGGCTCCATCACAGCCCTCTACCAGCCTCATGGTGGGGTTTGCTCCATCACAGCCCTCTACCAGCCTCATGGTGGGGTTTGCTCCATCACAGCCCTATACCAGCCCCATCACAGCCCTCTACCAGCCCCATGGTGGGGTTGGCTCCATCACAGCCCTCTACCAACCACATGGTGGGGTTTGCTCCATCACAGCCCTCTACCAGCCCCATGGTGGGGTTGGCTCCATCACAGCCCTCTACCAGCCTCATGGTGGGTTTGGCTCTATTACAGCCCTATACCAGCCCCATCACAGCCCTATACCAGCCCCATCATAGTCCTATACCAGCCCCATCATAGTCCTATACCAGCCCCATCATAGTCCTATACCAGCCCCATCACAGCCCTATACCAGCACCATCATAGTCCTATACCAGCCCCATCACAGCCCTATACCAGCCCCATTACAGCCCTATACCAGCCCCATCACAGCCCTATACCAGCCCCATTACAGCCCTATACCAGCCCCATTACAGCCCTATACCAGCCCCATCACAGCCCTATACCAGCCCCATTACAGCCCTATACCAGCCCCATCACAGCCCTATACCAGCCCCATTACAGCCCTATACCAGCCCCATTACAGCCCTATACCAGCCCCATTACAGCCCTATACCAGACCCATCACAGCCCTATACCAGCCCCATCACAGCCCCATCATAGTCCTATACCAATCCAGTCACAGCCCTATACCAGCCCCATCATAGTCCTATACCAATCCAGTCACAGCCCTATACCAGCCCCATTACAGCCCTATACCAGCCCCATCACAGCCCTATACCAGCCCCATCACAGCCCTATACCAGTCCTATAACAGCCCTATACCAGCCCCATCACAGCCTAATATCACCTCCATCACAGCCCTATACCAGCCCCATCACAGCCCTATACCAGCCCCATCATAGTCCGATACCAGCCCCATCATAGTCCTATGCCAGTCCCATAATATACCTATTACAGCCCCATCATAGTCCTATACCAGTCCCATTATAGTCCAATACCAGCCCCATCATAGTCCGATACCAGACCAAACACAGCCTTATACCAGCCCCATCACAGCCCTATACCAGCCCCATCATAGTCCTATACCAATCCAGTCACAGCCCTATACCAGCCCCATTACAGCCCTATACCAGCCCCATCACAGCCCTATATCAGCCCCATCACAGCCCTATATCAGCCCCATCACAGCCCTATATCAGCCCCATCACAGCCCTATACCAGTCCTATAACAGCCCTATACCAGCCCCATCACAGCCCTATACCAGCCCCATCACAGCCCTATACCAGCCCCATCACAGCCCTATACCAGTCCTATAACAGCCCTATACCAGCCCCATCACAGCCTAATATCACCTCCATCACAGCCCTATACCAGCCCCATCACAGCCCTATACCAGTCCCATCATAGTCCTATACCAGCCCCATCAGAGCCCTATACCAGCCCCATCACAGCCCTATACCAGCCCAAACACAGCCTTATACCAGCCCCATCACAGCCCTATACCAGCCCCATCATAGTCCTATACCAATCCAGTCACAGCCCTATACCAGCCCCATTACAGACCTATACCAGCCCCATCACAGCCTTATACCAGCCCCATCACAGCCCTATACCAGACCCATCTCAGCCCTATACCAGCCCCATCATAGTCCTATACCAATCCAGTCACAGCCCTATACCAGCCCTATTACAGACCTATACCAGCCCCATCACAGCCTTATACCAGCCCCATCACAGCCCTATACCAGACCCATCACAGCCCTATACCAGCCCCATCATAGTCCTATACCAATCCAGTCACAGCCCTATACCAGCCCCATTACAGCCCTATACCAGCCCCATCACAGCCTTATACCAGCCCCATCACAGCCCTATACCAGACCCATCACAGCCCTATACCAGCCCCATCACAGCCTTATACCAGTCCAGTCACAGCCCTATACCAGCCCCATCACAGCCCTATACCAGCCCCATCACAGCCCTATACCAGCCCCATCACAGCCTTATATCAGCCCCATCACAGCCCTATACCAGCCCCATCACAGCCTTATACCAGCCCCATCACAGCCTTATACCAGTCCAGTCACAGCCCCATACCAGCCCCATCACAGCCTTATATCAGCCCCATCACAGCCCTTTACCAGCCCCATCACAGCCTTATATCAGCCCCATCACAGCCCTATATCAGCCCCATCACAGCCCTATACCAGCCCCATCACAGCCTTATACCAGCCCCATCACAGCCCTATACCAGCCCCATTACAGCCCTATACCAGCCCCATCACAGCCCTATACCAGCCCCATTACAGCCCTATACCAGCCCCATTACAGCCCTATACCAGCCCCATCACAGCCCTATACCAGCCCCATTACAGCCCTATACCAGCCCCATCACAGCCCTATACCAGCCCCATTACAGCCCTATACCAGCCCCATTACAGCCCTATACCAGCCCCATTACAGCCCTATACCAGCCCCATCACAGCCCTATACCAGCCCCATCATAGTCCGATACCAGCCCCATCATAGTCCTATACCAGCCCCATCATAGTCCTATACCAGTCCCATAATATACCTATTACAGCCCCATCATAGTCCTATACCAGTCCCATTATAGTCCAATACCAGCCCCATCATAGTCCGATACCAGCCCAAACACAGCCTTATACCAGCCCCATCACAGCCCTATACCAGCCCCATCATAGTCCTATACCAATCCAGTCACAGCCCTATACCAGCCCCATTACAGCCCTATACCAGCCCCATCACAGCCTAATATCACCTCCATCACAGCCCTATACCAGCCCCATCACAGCCCTATACCAGCCCCATCATAGTCCGATACCAGCCCCATCATAGTCCTATACCAGTCCCATAATATACCTATTACAGCCCCATCATAGTCCTATACCAGTCCCATTATAGTCCAATACCAGCCCCATCATAGTCCGATACCAGACCAAACACAGCCTTATACCAGCCCCATCACAGCCCTATACCAGCCCCATCATAGTCCTATACCAATCCAGTCACAGCCCTATACCAGCCCCATTACAGCCCTATACCAGCCCCATCACAGCCCTATATCAGCCCCATCACAGCCCTATACCAGCCCCATCACAGCCCTATACCAGCCCCATCACAGCCCTATACCAGTCCTATAACAGCCCTATACCAGCCCCATCACAGCCTAATATCACCTCCATCACAGCCCTATACCAGCCCCATCACAGCCCTATACCAGTCCCATCATAGTCCTATACCAGCCCCATCAGAGCCCTATACCAGCCCCATCACAGCCCTATACCAGCCCCATCACAGCCCTATACCAGCCCCATCACAGCCCTATACCAGCCCCATCATAGTCCGATACCAGCCCCATCATAGTCCTATACCAGTCCCATAATATACCTATTACAGCCCCATCATAGTCCTATACCAGTCCCATTATAGTCCAATACCAGCCCCATCATAGTCCGATACCAGCCCAAACACAGCCTTATACCAGCCCCATCACAGCCCTATACCAGCCCCATCATAGTCCTATACCAATCCAGTCACAGCCCTATACCAGCCCCATTACAGACCTATACCAGCCCCATCACAGCCTTATACCAGCCCCATCACAGCCCTATACCAGACCCATCACAGCCCTATACCAGCCCCATCATAGTCCTATACCAATCCAGTCACAGCCCTATACCAGCCCTATTACAGACCTATACCAGCCCCATCACAGCCTTATACCAGCCCCATCACAGCCCTATACCAGACCCATCACAGCCCTATACCAGCCCCATCATAGTCCTATACCAATCCAGTCACAGCCCTATACCAGCCCCATTACAGCCCTATACCAGCCCCATCACAGCCTTATACCAGCCCCATCACAGCCCTATACCAGACCCATCACAGCCCTATACCAGCCCCATCACAGCCTTATACCAGTCCAGTCACAGCCCTATACCAGCCCCATCACAGCCTTATATCAGCCCCATCACAGCCCTATACCAGCCCCATCACAGCCTTATACCAGCCCCATCACAGCCTTATACCAGCCCCATCACAGCCCTATACCAGCCCCATCACAGCCCTATACCAGCCCTATCATAGTCCTATACCAGTCCCATCATAGTCCTGTACCAGTCCCATCATAGTCCAATACCAGCCCCATCACAGCCTTATACCAGCCCCATCACAGCCCTATACCAGCCCTATCACAGCCCTATACCAGCCCCATCACAGCCCTATACCAGCCCCATCACAGCCCTCTACCAGCCTCACGGTGGGGTTTGGCTCTATCACAGCCCTCTACCAGCCCCACGGTGGGGTTGGCTCTATCACAGCCCTCTACCAGCCCCATGGTGAGGTTGGCTCCATCACAGCCCTCTACCAGCCCCATGGTGGGGTTTGTCTCTATCACAGCCCTCTACCAGCCCCATGGTGGGGTTTGGCTCTTTCACAGCCCTCTACCAGCCCCATAGTGGGGTTGGCTCCATCACAGCCCTCTACCAGCCCCATGGTGGGGTTGGCTCCATCACAGCCCCCTACTAGCCCCATGGTGGGTTTGGCTCTATCACAGCCCTCTACCAGCCCCATGGTGGGGTTGGCTCCATCACAGCCCTCTACCAGCCTCATGGTGGGGTTTGCTCCATCACAGCCCTCTACCAGCCTCATGGTGGGGTTTGCTCCATCACAGCCCTATACCAGCCCCATCACAGCCCTCTACCAGCCCCATGGTGGGGTTGGCTCCATCACAGCCCTCTACCAACCACATGGTGGGGTTTGCTCCATCACAGCCCTCTACCAGCCCCATGGTGGGGTTGGCTTCATCACAGCCCTCTACCAGCCTCATGGTGGGTTTGGCTCTATTACAGCCCTATACCAGCCCCATCACAACCCTCTACCAGCCCCATGGTGGGGTTGGCTCCATCACAGCCCTCTACCAGCCCCATGGTGGGGTTGGCTCTATCACAGCCCTCAACCAGCCCCATGGTGGGGTTGGCTCTATCACAGCCCTATACATGCCATAAAATGGTGCTACTTTGAACCACAACGGTTCTACTTGGAACTAAAATGGTTCTACTTGGAACCAAAAGGGTTCTACTTGGAACAAAATGGGTTCTACCTTCTACTTTTTTTCCAAGAGTGTACCATGTCAGAAATTATACCATTCAATTGAATGTTTCAGTTGTGGTATAGCTGGAAATATTTTGCACAAAAGCAGGAGCATCTGTCACCAGTCAAGAATGGTGAAAACAGAACTAAATGAAATAAACGGCAGAGAGAGGTACCACCTTATCAGACTGTTGCCCTGCGTCATCATGACTCTCCTATTCCTGTAGGTCTTCTCAGGGCTGACAGTTAAACGTCTCATTCAGCAGCTATTAGCGCAGGGGTTTAAACACGACTCACTTCACGTTTTTGGACGAACCCTGTTTCCCCAAAATGAACCTTCATTCAGGAGAGATTAACAGGTTTCTGACTGCACTTCTGTCAACACCAATTAGATGTTCCAAGGTTAAGTCCTGCGGAACCCCACTTGTCCAAATAAGCTTCTTTACCACTTGGAATTGTTACATAGTACCGGCCTGACATTGTCTAAGGATACCATAGTACCGGCCTGACATTGTCTAAGGATACCATAGTACCGGCCTGACATTGTCTAAGGATACCATAGTACCGGCCTGACATTGTCTAAGGATACCATAGTACCGACCTGACATTGTCTAAGGATACCATAGTACCGGCCTGACATTGTCTAAGGATACCATAGTACCGGCCTGACATTGTCTAAGGATACCATAGTACCGGCCTGACATTGTCTAAGGATACCATAGTACCGGCCTGACATTGTCTAAGGATACCATAGTACCGGCCTGACATTGTCTAAGGATATCATAGTACAGGCCTGACATTGTCTAAGGATACCATAGTACCGGCCTGACATTGTCTAAGGATACCATAGTACATGTTACTTAGTACAGGCCTGACATTGTCTAAGGATACCATAGTACCGGCCTGACATTGTCTAAGGATACCATAGTACATGTTACATAGTACCGGCCTGACATTGTCTAAGGATACCATAGTACAGGCCTGACATTGTCTAAGGATACCACAGTACCGGCCTGACATTGTCTAAGGATACCATAGTACAGGCCTGACATTGTCTAAGGATACCATAGTACAGGCCTGACATTGTCTAAGGATACCATAGTACCAGCCTGACATTGTCTAAGGATACCATAGTACAGGCCTGACATTGTCTAAGGATACCATTCTACATGTTTCATAGTACAGGCCTGACATTGTCTAAGGATACCATTCTACATGTTACATAGTACCAGCCTGACATTGTCTAAGGATACCATAGTACAGGCCTGACATTGTCTAAGGATACCATTCTACATGTTTCATAGTACAGGCCTGACATTGTCTAAGGATACCATTCTACATGTTACATAGTACCAGCCTGACATTGTCTAAGGATACCATAGTACAGGCCTGACATTGTCTAAGGATACCATTCTACATGTTTCATAGTACAGGCCTGACATTGTCTAAGGATATCATTCTACATGTTTCATAGTACAGGCCTGACATTGTCTAAGGATATCATTCTACATGTTTCATAGTACCAGCCTGACATTGTCTAAGGATATCATTCTACATGTTTCATAGTACAGGCCTGACATTGTCTAAGGATACCATTCTACATGTTTCATAGTACAGGCCTGACATTGTCTAAGGATATCATTCTACATGTTTCATAGTACCAGCCTGACATTGTCTAAGGATATCATTCTACATGTTTCATAGTACAGGCCTGACATTGTCTAAGGATACCATTCTACATGTTTCATAGTACAGGCCTGACATTGTCTAAGGATATCATTCTACATGTTACATAGTACAGGCCTGACATTGTCTAAGGATATCATTCTACATGTTACATAGTACAGGCCTGACATTGTCTAAGGATACCATTCTACATGTTTCATAGTACAGGCCTGACATTGTCTAAGGATATCATTCTACATGTTACATAGTACAGGCCTGACATTGTCTAAGGATATCATTCTACATGTTACATAGTACAGGCCTGACATTGTCTAAGGATATCATTCTACATGTTACATAGTACCAGCCTGACATTGTCTAAGGATATCATTCTACATGTTTCATAGTACAGGCCTGACATTGTCTAAGGATATCATTCTACATGTTTCATAGTACAGGCTTAATATTGTCATTAGTCAGACTAGATCTTGGTCATACTTTTTAATTATTATTCTGCACACTACTCCTCTGACAATGTTCAATCTAGAAACGCTGTTTAAACTTTAAAACGTGTCTGGATTGAGTTTCTTACATTTAACTTGTTGATATGTTCTTTTTAAGTTCAGTTCTCCATCCACTTTAATGGGATCTCCTTAACATTCTAAAGCTCCCTATTGTGACATCACAACTTCTTGACACAAATCATCCTGTTAGACCACATGACCAACAAGTCAGACAACAACGTAGACGATGAGATGTCTTCGGTCTGCGTCGACACCACATGACCAACAAGTCAGACAACAACGTAGACGGTGAGACGTCTTTGGTCTGCGTCGACCACAATGACCAACAAGTCAGACAACAACGTAGACAATGAGATGTCTTTGGTCTGCGTCGACCACAATGACCAACAAGTCAGACAACAACATAGAAGGTGAGACGTCTTCAGTCTGCGTCGACCACAATGACCAACAAGTCAGACAACAACGTAGACAATGAGATGTCTTTGGTCTGCGTCGACCACATAACCAACAAGCCGGACAACAACGTAGACGGTGAGACGTCTTCGGTCTGCGTCGACCACAATGACCAACAAGTCAGACAACAACGTAGAAGGTGAGACGTCTTCGGTCTGCGTCGACCACAATGACCAACAAGTCAGACAACAACGTAGAAGGTGAGACGTCTTCGGTCTGCGTCGACCACAATGACCAACAAGTCAGACAACAACGTAGACGATGAGACGTCTTTGGTCAGCGTCGACCACAATGACCAACAAGTCAGACAACAACGTAGACGATGAGACGTCTTTGGTCAGCGTCGACCACAATGACCAACAAGTCAGACAACAACGTAGACGGTGAGAGGTCTTCGGTCTGCGTCGACCACATGAACAAGTCAGACAACAACGTAGACGGTGAGACGTCTTTGGTCTGCGTCGACCACATGACCAACAAGCCGGACAACAACGTAGACGGTGAGACGTCTTCGGTCTGTGTCGACCACAATGACCAACAAGTCAGACAACAACGTAGACGATGAGACGTCTTTGTTCTGCGTCGACCACATGACCAACAAGTCAGACAACAACGTAGACGGTGAGACGTCTTTGGTCAGCGTCGACCACAATGACCAACAAGTCAGACAACAACGTAGACGGTGAGACGTCTTCGGTCTGCGTCGACCACAATGACCAACAAGTCAGACAACAACGTAGACGGTGAGAGGTCTTCGGTCTGCGTCGACCACAATGACCAACAAGCCGGACAACAACGTAGACGGTGAGACGTCTTTGGTCTGCGTCGACCACATGACCAACAAGTCAGACAACAACGTAGACGATGAGACGTCTTTGGTCTACGTCCACCACATGACCAACAAGTCAGACAACAACGTAGACGGTGAGACGTCTTCGGTCTGCGTCGACCACAATGACCAACAAGCCGGACAACAACGTAGACGGTGAGACGTCTTCGGTCTGCGTCTCGGCTTTTCAAATCTGGAAGTGGAAACAGAAACACAGCTTGTACAGATCGAAACGATACAGCTGTTGTTTAGTTTTTAACCATGTCAACTCATCTAGCTAACTTCTCGCTCACTGCTGAATGAACTGCCGTGGAGCTTTTCAG
>NW_027040263.1:213511-216602 GCF_034236695.1 Oncorhynchus nerka
CTTTCCCTTGCCTCCTCCCCTTTCCACTTGCCTCCTCCCCTTTCCACTTGCCTCCTCCCTTTCCACTTGCCTCCTCCCCTTCCACTTGCCTCCCTCCCCTTTCCACTTCTGCCTCCTCCCCTTTCCACTTGCCTCCTCCTACCTTCCCACTTGCCTCCTCCCCTTTCCACTTGCCTCCTCCCACTTACCCTCCCCTTTTCACTTGCCTCCTCCCCTTTCCACTTTCCGCCTCCCCTTTCCACTTGCCTCCTCCCCTTTCCACTTGCCTCCTCCTCTTTCAACTTGCCTCCTCCCCTTTCCACTTGCCTCCTCCCCTTTCCACTTACCACCTCCCCTTTCCACTTACCACCTCCCCTTTCCACTTGCCTCCTCCCCTTTCCCACTTACCTCCTCCTCTTCCACTTGCCTCCTCCTTCCACTCCGCCTCCCCTTCCATACCCCCCCTTCCCTTGCCTCCTCCCCTTTCCACTTGTCTCCCTCCCTCTTTCAACCTGCCTCTCCCCCTTCCACTTGCCTCCTCCCCCACTTGCCTCCTCCATACTGTGGTAATGCTGCATTCAGTTGGTTGTAATTTTGTGTATTTGGGACATTTCCATATATTTTGTTACTGCATATTTGACATAATTCCACCAGTCCAAATTTCATGATATAGTTTACAAAGATTATACCGATTCTTATTCATTTGAGTTTAACCATAATATTCCTTCTATTATTTGCTGTTTTCTCGTGTACTAAACATGGGATGAGGCATTCTTACTAATCTGCTAGAGACCCGCTTGGATTTAAGTATAATTTTGTATTATTGAAGCATTTCGCTACACCTGCAACGGCTACTCCTGAGTGGCACAGCAGTCTAAGTCATCGCATCTCAGTGCTGACTCTGGTTCGATCCCGGGCTGTATCATCAACTGGCCGTGATCGGGAAGGCCAGATTAGTCCATCGTTGTAAATAAGAAGTTGTCCTTAACTGACATGCCTAGTTTAATAAAAGGACATGTGTATGCGACTAATAAAACATTGATTTAGTGAGAGGTGCAATACTTTAATAGTTAATCGCTTCATACCTGTGTTGTTGTTTTGTCACTTTCCAGATGGTGACTTGAGTTTTTTACCTCAGACTAAGCTAGCCTGATAATCAATTTGTTTTTAATTGAAACATGTTTAGATGTCCTTGGCTACTTGCTTTTTCGTTTAATACAAGATCTGAGATCGAGACAAAGCAAAAACAAGACAACAAACCACAGCTCTCACATGAATTAATTAGACTACCTGTTGTGCTGGTCAAGAAGAAAACAACTCAAATCCAGCCTAATGTGACTTGTACCTCTCCTAAGGGTCTGTGTGACTTCAGCTGACAATATGAGGAAAGTAGCACCCACTTCGATTAGTTGTTATGGTAATAGTTGGTATGGTAATGGTATGGTATGGTAATAGTTGTCATGGTAATAGTCCCTACATTAAAACAGGTCTATACTATATTTCTCTGCACTACAACCTACAGTCCTGAGACTCAGCTATAGGTGTTCAGCTCTTGATGGAACCTCTCATCATTGAAACAAAAGTCCAGCTAGCGAGACAGAATTACCAGTGGTGTCACACCTTAATATGTTTTACCTGTCTTTGTGATTGTCTCCAACCCCCTCCAGGTGTCGCCCATCTTCTCCATTACCCCCTGTGTATTTATACCTGTGTTCTCTGTTTGTCTGTTGCCAGTTCCTTTTGTTTTGTCAAGCCTACCAGCGGTTTTCCCTCTGCTCCTGTCTTGCGATTCTTCTTGGTTTCCCGGTGTTGACCATTCTGCCTGTCGTCCTGTACCTTTGCCCCAGCTATGTGGATTACTGACCTCTGCCTGCCCTGACCCTGAGCCTGACCCTGAGCCTTCCTGTCGTCCTGTACCTTTGCCCCAGCTATGTGGATTACTGACCCCTGCCTGCCCTGACCCTGAGCCTTCCTGTCGTCCTGTACCTTTGCCCCAGCTATGTGGATTACTGACCTCTGTCTGACCCTGACCCTGAGCCTGCCTGTCGTTCTGTACCTTTGCCCCAGCTATGTGGATTACTGACCCCTGCCTGACCTGACCCTGACCCTGAGCCTGCCGGTCGTTCTGTACCTTTGCCCCAGCTATGTGGATTACTGACCTCTGCCTGACCTGACCCTGAGCCTGCCTGTCGTTCTGTACCTTTGCCCCAGCTATGTGGATTACTGACCTCTGCCTGATCCTGACCCTGACCCTGACCCTGCCTGTCGTTCTGTATCTTTGCCCCAGCTATGTGGATTTCTGACCCCTGCCTGACCCTGACCCTGAGCCTGCCTGTCGTCCTGTATCTTTGCCCCAGCTATCTGGATTACTGACCCTGCCTGCCCTTAACCTGTCTTTTGCCTGCCCCTGTTGGATTAATAAACTGTTGCTACTGTTGCCTGCATCTGGGTCTTACCTGAATACTAATGTTTCTAACTATAGACTGATGTTAAGTCAGCTGGGACACTATGCTGTGAAAGTGGGAGAGTTATTAGCGTGATAAGGCAACAATGATCCCACAAAGTACACTTCCACAATTAGAACCAATCTGTCTTTGGTGAAAAATGGGTCTGAAAAGGTCACCAAGCCCAATCCATAACCTTCCATGGTAAAGAACTGGTCTGAACCTGTCTCCAAGCCCAGATATAACCTTCCATGGTAAAGAACTGGTCTGAGACCTGTCACCAGGCCCAGATATAACCTTCCATGGTAAGAACTGGTCTGAACCTGTCTCCAAGCCCAGATATAACCTTCCATGGTAAAGAACTGGTCTGAACCTGTCTCCAAGCCCAGCTATAACCTTCTATGGTAAAGAACTGGTCTGAACCTGTCTCCAAGCCCAGCTATAACCTTCCATTGTAAAGAACTGGTCTGAACCTGTCTCCAAGCCCAGCTATAACCTTCCATGGTAAAGAACTGGATCTGAACAGGTCACCAAGCCCAGATATAACCTTCCATGGTAAAGAACTGGACCGAACAGGTCATCAAGCCCAGCTATAACCTTCTATTGTAAAGAACTGGTCTGAACCTGTCTCCAAGCCCAGATATAACCTTCCATTGTAAAGAACTGGT
>NW_027040264.1:0-147916 GCF_034236695.1 Oncorhynchus nerka
TCCACACACTGTGGGGCCCCTGTATATCCACACACACACTGTGGGGCCCCCTGTCTATCCACACACTGTGGGGCCCCCTGTCTATCCACACACTGTGGGGCCCCCTGTCTATCCACACACTGTGGGGCCCCCTGTCTATCCACACACTGTGGGGCCCCCTGTCTATCCACACACTGTGGGGCCCCCTGTCTATCCACACACTGTGGGGCCCCCTGTATATCCACACACTGTGGGGCCCCCTGTATATCCACACACTGTGGGGCCCCCTGTATATCCACACACTGTGGGGCCCCCTGTCCATCCACACACTGTGGGGCCCCCTGTATATCCACACACTGTGGGGCCCCCTGTCCATCCACACACTGTGGGGCCCCCTGTCTATCCACACACTGTGGGGCCCCCTGTCTATCCACACACTGTGGGGCCCCTGTAACCACACACTGTGGGGCCCCCTGTCTATCACACTGTGGGGCCCCTGTCTATCCACACACTGTGGGGGGCCCCCTGTCTATCCACACACTGTGGGGCCCCTGTATATCCACACACTGTGGGGCCCCCTGTATATCCACACACTGTGGGGCCCCCTGTCTATCCACACACTGTGGGGCCCCCTGTCTATCCACACACTGTGGGGCCCCCTGTCTATCTACACACTGTGGGGCCCCCTGTCTATCCACACACTGTGGGGCCCCCTGTCTATCCACACACTGTGGGGCCCCCTGTATATCCACACACTGTGGGGCCCCCTGTATATCCACACACTGTGGGGCCCCCTGTATATCCACACACTGTGGGGCCCCCTGTATATCTACACACTGTGGAGGCCCCCTGTATATCCACACACTGTGGGGCCCCCTGTCTATCCACACACTGTGGGGCCCCCTGTCTATCCACACACTGTGGGGCCCCCTGTCTATCCACACACTGTAGGGCCCCCTGTATATCCACACACTGTGGGGCCCCCTGTCTATCCACACACTGTGGGGCCCCCTGTATATCTACACACTGTGGGGCCCCCCTGTCTATCCAAACACTGTGGGGCCCCCCTGTCTATCCAAACACTGTGGGGCCCAATGACCTTTAGGGTCTAGGCTCGGTAACTGGAAATCACATTGTCACAATAACTGAACTAAAAGTGCTTTCTAAAGTGATTGATTGACATCGGATCAATAAGCTACCTGGGTTTGTGTCTGGATGTCTTCTCCTCTGTTGCTGGTAGAAGCTGGTCCTCTGGCTGAGGGGCTGAGGGACAGTCTCCTTCCTCTGCATCCTGTCCTGCCTCCCGTCTCTTCACCACCAGCTGTCTGGCAGCCTGATATTCACACAGACAGATCTCAGTTCAGTTAGGAACAGTGGGTTATGGAGGCAGATCTCAGACCAGGTTAGGAACAGTGGGTTAGAGAGACAGATCTCAGACCAGGTCAGGGAGACAGATCTCAGTTCAGTTAGGAACAGTGGGTTAAAGAGACAGATCTCAGACCAGGTCAGGGAGACAGATCTCAGTTCAGTTAGTTACAGTGGGTTATGGAGGCAGATCTCAGACCAGGTTAGGAACAGTGGGTTAGAGAGACAGATCTCAGACCAGGTCAGGGAGACAGATCTCAGTTCAGTTAGGAACAGTGGGTTATGGAGGCAGATCTCAGACCAGGTTAGGAACAGGGGGTTATGGGAGACAGATCTCAGTTCAGTTAGGAACAGTGGGTTATGGAGACAGATCTCAGTTCAGTTACGAACAGGGGGTTATGGGAGACAGATCTCAGACCAGGTCAGGGAGACAGATCTCAGTTCAGTTAGGAACAGTGGGTTATGGGAGACAGATCTCAGTTCAGGTTAGGAACAGTGGGTTATGGGAGACAGATCTCAGTTCAGTTAGGAACAGTGGGTTAGAGAGACAGATCTCAGTTCAGTTAGGAACAGTGGGTTAGAGAGACAGATCTCAGTTCAGTTAGGAACAGTGGGTTATGGAGACAGATCTCAGTTCAGTTAGGAACAGTGGGTCAGAGAGACAGATCTCAGACCAGGTCAGGGAGACAGATCTCAGACCAGGTCAGGAACAGTGGGTTAGAGAGACAGATCTCAGACCAGGTTATGGAGACAGATCTCAGTTCAGGTTAGGAACAGTGGGTCAGGGAGACAGATCTCAGACCAGGTCAGGAACAGTGGGTTAGAGAGACAGATCTCAGACCAGGTCAGGGAGACAGATCTCAGTTCAGTTAGGAACAGTGGGTTAGAGAGACAGATCTCAGACCAGGTCAGGGAGACAGATCTCAGTTCAGTTAGGAACAGTGGGTTAGAGAGACAGATCTCAGACCAGGTCAGGGAGACAGATCTCAGTTCAGTTAGGAACAGTGGGTTAGAGAGACAGATCTCAGACCAGGTCAGGGAGACAGATCTCAGTTCAGTTAGGAACAGTGGGTTAGAGAGACAGATCTCAGACAAGGTCAGGGAGACAGATCTCAGTTCAGTTAGGAACAGTGGGTCAGGGAGACAGATCTCAGTTCAGTTAGGAACAGTGGGTTAGAGAGACAGATCTCAGACCAGGTCAGGGAGACAGATCTCAGTTCAGTTAGGAACAGTGGGTTAGAGAGACAGATCTCAGTTCAGTTAGGAACAGTGGGTTAGAGAGACAGATCTCAGTTCAGTTAGGAACAGTGGGTTATGGAGGCAGATCTCAGACCAGTTAGGAACAGTGGGTTAGAGAGACAGATCTCAGTTCAGTTAGGAACAGTGGGTTAGAGAGACAGATCTCAGTTCAGTTAGGAACAGTGGGTTAGAGAGACAGATCTCAGACCAGGTCAGGGAGACAGATCTCAGACCAGTTAGGAACAGTGGGTTAGAGAGACAGATCTCAGTTCAGTTAGGAACAGTGGGTTAGAGAGACAGATCTCAGTTCAGTTAGGAAACAGTGGGTTAGGGAGACAGATCTCAGACCAGGTCAGGGAGACAGATCTCAGTTCAGTTAGGAACAGTGGGTTAGAGAGACAGATCTCAGACCAGGTCAGGGAGACAGATCTCAGTTCAGTTAGGAACAGTGGGTTAAAGAGACAGATCTCAGTTCAGTTAGGAACAGTGGGTTAGGGAGACAGATCTCAGTTCAGTTAGGAACAGGGGGTTATGGGAGACAGATCTCAGACCAGGTCAGGGAGACAGATCTCAGTTCAGTTAGGAACAGTGGGTTAGAGAGACAGATCTCAGACCAGGTCAGGGAGACAGATCTCAGTTCAGTTAGGAACAGTGGGTTAGAGAGACAGATCTCAGACCAGGTCAGGGAGACAGATCTCAGTTCAGTTAGGAACAGTGGGTTAGAGAGACAGATCTCAGACCAGGTCAGGGAGACAGATCTCAGTTCAGTTAGGAACAGTGGGTTAGAGAGACAGATCTCAGTTCAGTTAGGAACAGTGGGTTAGAGAGACAGATCTCAGTTCAGTTAGGAACAGTGGGTTAGAGAGACAGATCTCAGTTCAGTTAGGAACAGTGGGTTAGAGAGACAGATCTCAGACCAGGTCAGAGAGACAGATCTCAGTTCAGTTAGGAACAGTGGGTTATGGAGACAGATCTCAGACCAGGTCAGGGAGACAGATCTCAGTTCAGTTAGGAACAGTGGGTTAGAGAGACAGATCTCAGACCAGTTAGGAACAGTGGGTTATGGAGACAGATCTCAGTTCAGTCAGGAACAGTGGGTCAGGCTAGTTAGTTACTAGTTAGTACCTATTCATTTGTACAGTAACTAACACATTAGCCCAAACTGTTAAAACTGAATCTACTTAGAGGTTGTGTCCCTAATGTCCCCTGATCAAAAACACTACACTATATCTGGAGAGGGGACACAGCCAGACTGATGCTGAGGTAATACACTATATCTGGAGAGGGGACACAGCCAGACTGATGCTGAGGTAATACACTATATCTGGAGAGGGGACACTGCCAGACTGATGCTGAGGTAATACACTTTATATGGAGAGGGGACACAGCCAGACTGATGCTGAGGTAATACACTACACTATATATGGAGAGGGGACACTGCCAGACTGATGCTGAGGTAATACACTATATATGGAGAGGGGACACAGCCAGACTGATGCTGAGGTAATACACTTTATATGGAGAGGGGACACAGCCAGACTGATGCTGAGGTAATACACTTTATATGGAGAGGGGACACAGCCAGACTGATGCTGAGGTAATACACTATATATGGAGAGGGGACACAGCCAGACTGATGCTGAGGTAATACACTATATATGGAGAGGGGACACAGCCAGACTGATGCTGAGGTAATACACTGCACTATATCTGGAGAGGGGACACAGCCAGACTGATGCTGAGGTAATACACTGCACTATATCTGGAGAGGACACAGTCAGACTGATGCTGAGGTAATACACTTTATATGGAGAGGGGACACAGCCAGACTGATGCTGAGGTAATACACTTTATATGGAGAGGGGACACAGCCAGACTGATGCTGAGGTAATACACTTTATATGGAGAGGGGACACAGCCAGACTGATGCTGAGGTAATACACTATATATGGAGAGGGGACACAGCCAGACTGATGCTGAGGTAATACACTATATATGGAGAGGGGACACAGCCCGACTGATGCTGAGGTAATACACTACACTATATCTGGAGAGGGGACACAGCCAGACTGATGCTGAGGTAATACACTGCACTATATCTGGAGAGGGGACACAGCCAGACTGATGCTGAGGTAATACACTTTATATGGAGAGGGGACACAGCCAGACTGATGCTGAGGTAATACACTATATATGGAGAGGGGACACAGCCAGACTGATGCTGAGGTAATACAATACACTATATATGGAGAGGGGACACAGCCAGACTGATGCTGAGGTAATACACTACACTATATATGGAGAGGGGACACAGCCAGACTGATGCTGAGGTAATACACTACACTATATATGGAGAGGGGACACAGCCAGACTGATGCTGAGGTAATACACTATATCTGGAGAGGGGACACTGCCAGACTGATGCTGAGGTAATACACTACACTATATATGGAGAGGGGACACAGCCAGACTGATGCTGAGGTAATACACTATATATGGAGAGGGGACACAGCCAGACTGATGCTGAGGTAATACACTATATATGGAGAGGGGACACAGCCAGACTGATGCTGAGGTAATACACTTTATATGGAGAGGGGACACAGCCAGACTGATGCTGAGGTAATACACTGCACTATATCTGGAGAGGGGACACAGCCAGACTGATGCTGAGGTAATACACTATATATGGAGAGGGGACACAGCCAGACTGATGCTGAGGTAATACACTATATCTGGAGAGGGGACACTGCCAGACTGATGCTGAGGTAATACACTTTATATGGAGAGGGGACACAGCCAGACTGATGCTGAGGTAATACACTACACTATATATGGAGAGGGGACACTGCCAGACTGATGCTGAGGTAATACACTATATATGGAGAGGGGACACAGCCAGACTGATGCTGAGGTAATACACTTTATATGGAGAGGGGACACAGCCAGACTGATGCTGAGGTAATACACTTTATATGGAGAGGGGACACAGCCAGACTGATGCTGAGGTAATACACTATATATGGAGAGGGGACACAGCCAGACTGATGCTGAGGTAATACACTATATATGGAGAGGGGACACAGCCAGACTGATGCTGAGGTAATACACTGCACTATATCTGGAGAGGGGACACAGCCAGACTGATGCTGAGGTAATACACTGCACTATATCTGGAGAGGACACAGCCAGACTGATGCTGAGGTAATACACTTTATATGGAGAGGGGACACAGCCAGACTGATGCTGAGGTAATACACTTTATATGGAGAGGGGACACAGCCAGACTGATGCTGAGGTAATACACTACACTATATATGGAGAGGGGACACAGCCAGACTGATGCTGAGGTAATACACTACACTATATATGGAGAGGGGACACAGCCAGACTGATGCTGAGGTAATACACTACACTATATATGGAGAGGGGACACAGCCAGACTGATGCTGAGGTAATACACTACACTATATATGGAGAGGGGACACAGCCAGACTGATGCTGAGGTAATACACTACACTATATATGGAGAGGGGACACAGCCAGACTGATGCTGAGGTAATACACTATATATGGAGAGGGGACACAGCCAGACTGATGCTGAGGTAATACACTATATATGGAGAGGGGACACAGCCAGACTGATGCTGAGGTAATACACTGCACTATATCTGGAGAGGGGACACAGCCAGACTGATGCTGAGGTAATACACTGCACTATATCTGGAGAGGACACAGCCAGACTGATGCTGAGGTAATACACTTTATATGGAGAGGGGACATACAGACTGATGCTGAGGTAATACACTTTATATGGAGAGGGACACAGCCAGACTGATGCTGAGGTAATACACTACACTATATATGGAGAGGGACACAGCCAGACTGATGCTGAGGTAATACACTACACTATATATGGAGAGGGGACACAGCCAGACTGATGCTGAGGTAATACACTACACTATATATGGAGAGGGGACACAGCCAGACTGATGCTGAGGTAATACACTACACTATATATGGAGAGGGACACAGCCAGACTGATGCTGAGGTAATACACTACACTATATATGGAGAGGGGACACAGCCAGACTGATGCTGAGGTAATACACTATATATGGAGAGGGGACACAGCCAGACTGATGCTGAGGTAATACAATACACTATATATGGAGAGGGGACACAGCCAGACTGATGCTGAGGTAATACACTATATATGGAGAGGGGACACAGCCAGACTGATGCTGAGGTAATACACTACACTATATATGGAGAGGGGACACAGCCAGACTGATGCTGAGGTAATACACTATATATGGAGAGGGGACACAGCCAGACTGATGCTGAGGTAATACACTATATATGGAGAGGGGACACAGCCAGACTGATGCTGAGGTAATACACTGCACTATATCTGGAGAGGGGACACAGCCAGACTGATGCTGAGGTAATACACTGCACTATATCTGGAGAGGACACAGCCAGACTGATGCTGAGGTAATACACTTTATATGGAGAGGGGACACAGCCAGACTGATGCTGAGGTAATACACTTTATATGGAGAGGGACACAGCCAGACTGATGCTGAGGTAATACACTACACTATATATGGAGAGGGGACACAGCCAGACTGATGCTGAGGTAATACACTACACTATATATGGAGAGGGGACACAGCCAGACTGATGCTGAGGTAATACACTACACTATATATGGAGAGGGGACACAGCCAGACTGATGCTGAGGTAATACACTACACTATATATGGAGAGGGGACACAGCCAGACTGATGCTGAGGTAATACACTACACTATATATGGAGAGGGGACACAGCCAGACTGATGCTGAGGTAATACACTATATATGGAGAGGGGACACAGCCAGACTGATGCTGAGGTAATACAATACACTATATATGGAGAGGGGACACAGCCAGACTGATGCTGAGGTAATACACTACACTATATATGGAGAGGGGACACAGCCAGACTGATGCTGAGGTAATACACTACACTATATATGGAGAGGGGACACAGCCAGACTGATGCTGAGGTAATACAATACACTATATATGGAGAGGGGACACAGCCAGACTGATGCTGAGGTAATACACTATATCTGGAGAGGGGACACAGCCAGACTGATGCTGAGGTAATACACTACACTATATATGGAGAGGGGACACAGCCAGACTGATGCTGAGGTAATACACTACACTATATATGGAGAGGGGACACAGCCAGACTGATGCTGAGGTAATACACTATATATGGAGAGGGGACACAGCCAGACTGATGCTGAGGTAATACACTATATATGGAGAGGGGACACAGCCAGACTGATGCTGAGGTAATACACTACACTATATATGGAGAGGGGACACAGCCAGACTGATGCTGAGGTAATACACTTTATATGGAGAGGGGACACAGCCAGACTGATGCTGAGGTAATACACTTTATATGGAGAGGGGACACAGCCAGACTGATGCTGAGGTAATACACTATATATGGAGAGGGGACACAGCCAGACTGATGCTGAGGTAATACACTACACTATATATGGAGAGGGGACACAGCCAGACTGATGCTGAGGTAATACACTACACTATATATGGAGAGGGGACACAGCCAGACTGATGCTGAGGTAATACACTACACTATATATGGAGAGGGGACACAGCCAGACTGATGCTGAGGTAATACACTACACTATATATGGAGAGGGGACACAGCCAGACTGATGCTGAGGTAATACACTACACTATATATGGAGAGGGGACACAGCCAGACTGATGCTGAGGTAATACACTATATATGGAGAGGGGACACAGCCAGACTGATGCTGAGGTAATACACTATATATGGAGAGGGGACACAGCCAGACTGATGCTGAGGTAATACACTGCACTATATCTGGAGAGGGGACACAGCCAGACTGATGCTGAGGTAATACACTGCACTATATCTGGAGAGGACACAGCCAGACTGATGCTGAGGTAATACACTTTATATGGAGAGGGGACACAGCCAGACTGATGCTGAGGTAATACACTTTATATGGAGAGGGGACACAGCCAGACTGATGCTGAGGTAATACACTACACTATATATGGAGAGGGGACACAGCCAGACTGATGCTGAGGTAATACACTACACTATATATGGAGAGGGGACACAGCCAGACTGATGCTGAGGTAATACACTACACTATATATGGAGAGGGGACACAGCCAGACTGATGCTGAGGTAATACACTACACTATATATGGAGAGGGACACAGCCAGACTGATGCTGAGGTAATACACTACACTATATATGGAGAGGGGACACAGCCAGACTGATGCTGAGGTAATACACTATATATGGAGAGGGACACAGCCAGACTGATGCTGAGGTAATACAATACACTATATATGGAGAGGGGACACAGCCAGACTGATGCTGAGGTAATACACTATATATGGAGAGGGGACACAGCCAGACTGATGCTGAGGTAATACACTACACTATATATGGAGAGGGGACACAGCCAGACTGATGCTGAGGTAATACACTATATATGGAGAGGGGACACAGCCAGACTGATGCTGAGGTAATACACTATATATGGAGAGGGGACACAGCCAGACTGATGCTGAGGTAATACACTGCACTATATCTGGAGAGGGGACACAGCCAGACTGATGCTGAGGTAATACACTGCACTATATCTGGAGAGGACACAGCCAGACTGATGCTGAGGTAATACACTTTATATGGAGAGGGGACACAGCCAGACTGATGCTGAGGTAATACACTTTATATGGAGAGGGGACACAGCCAGACTGATGCTGAGGTAATACACTACACTATATATGGAGAGGGGACACAGCCAGACTGATGCTGAGGTAATACACTACACTATATATGGAGAGGGGACACAGCCAGACTGATGCTGAGGTAATACACTACACTATATATGGAGAGGGGACACAGCCAGACTGATGCTGAGGTAATACACTACACTATATATGGAGAGGGGACACAGCCAGACTGATGCTGAGGTAATACACTATATATGGAGAGGGGACACAGCCAGACTGATGCTGAGGTAATACAATACACTATATATGGAGAGGGGACACAGCCAGACTGATGCTGAGGTAATACACTATATATGGAGAGGGGACACAGCCAGACTGATGCTGAGGTAATACACTACACTATATATGGAGAGGGGACACAGCCAGACTGATGCTGAGGTAATACAATACACTATATATGGAGAGGGGACACAGCCAGACTGATGCTGAGGTAATACACTATATCTGGAGAGGGGACACAGCCAGACTGATGCTGAGGTAATACACTACACTATATATGGAGAGGGGACACAGCCAGACTGATGCTGAGGTAATACACTACACTATATATGGAGAGGGGACACAGCCAGACTGATGCTGAGGTAATACACTATATATGGAGAGGGGACACAGCCAGACTGATGCTGAGGTAATACACTATATATGGAGAGGGGACACAGCCAGACTGATGCTGAGGTAATACACTACACTATATATGGAGAGGGGACACAGCCAGACTGATGCTGAGGTAATACACTTTATATGGAGAGGGGACACAGCCAGACTGATGCTGAGGTAATACACTTTATATGGAGAGGGGACACAGCCAGACTGATGCTGAGGTAATACACTATATATGGAGAGGGGACACAGCCAGACTGATGCTGAGGTAATACACTACACTATATATGGAGAGGGGACACAGCCAGACTGATGCTGAGGTAATACACTACACTATATATGGAGAGGGACACAGCCAGACTGATGCTGAGGTAATACACTACACTATATATGGAGAGGGGACACAGCCAGACTGATGCTGAGGTAATACACTACACTATATATGGAGAGGGGACACAGCCAGACTGATGCTGAGGTAATACACTATATTTGGAGAGGGGACACAGCCAGACTGATGCTGAGGTAATACAATACACTATATATGGAGAGGGGACACAGCCAGACTGATGCTGAGGTAATACACTATATATGGAGAGGGGACACAGCCAGACTGATGCTGAGGTAATACAATACACTATATATGGAGAGGGGACACAGCCAGACTGATGCTGAGGTAATACACTATATCTGGAGAGGGGACACAGCCAGACTGATGCTGAGGTAATACACTACACTATATATGGAGAGGGGACACAGCCAGACTGATGCTGAGGTAATACACTACACTATATATGGAGAGGGGACACAGCCAGACTGATGCTGAGGTAATACACTATATATGGAGAGGGGACACAGCCAGACTGATGCTGAGGTAATACACTATATATGGAGAGGGGACACAGCCAGACTGATGCTGAGGTAATACACTACACTATATATGGAGAGGGGACACAGCCAGACTGATACTGAGGTAATACACTACACTATATATGGAGAGGGGACACAGCCAGACTGATGCTGAGGTAATACACTTTATATGGAGAGGGGACACAGCCAGACTGATGCTGAGGTAATACACTTTATATGGAGAGGGGACACAGCCAGACTGATGCTGAGGTAATACACTATATCTGGAGAGGGGACACAGCCAGACTGATGCTGAGGTAATACCATACATTTGGAGAGGGGACACTGCCAGACTGATGCTGAGGTAATACCATACGTCTGGAGAGGGGACACTGCCAGACTGATGCTGAGGTAATACACTATATCTGGAGAGGGGACACAGCCAGACTGATGCTGAGGTAATACACTATATATGGAGAGGGGACACAGCCAGACTGATGCTGAGGTAATACACTATATATGGAGAGGGGACACAGCCAGATTGATGCTGAGGTAATACACTTTATATGGAGAGGGGACACAGCCAGACTGATGCTGAGGTAATACACTATATATGGAGAGGGGACACAGCCAGACTGATGCTGAGGTAATACCATACGTCTGGAGAGGGGACACAGCCAGACTAATGTCGAGGTAATACACTATATATGGAGAGGGGACACAGCCAGACTGATGCTGAGGTAATACACTACACTATATATGGAGAGGGGACACAGCCAGACTGATGCTGAGGTAATACACTTTATATGGAGAGGGGACACAGCCAGACTGATGCTGAGGTAATACACTACACTATATATGGAGAGGGGACACAGCCAGACTGATGTATTCACTACACTATATATGGAGAGGGGACACAGCCAGACTGATGCTGAGGTAATACACTACACTATATATGGAGAGGGGACACAGCCAGACTGATGCTGAGGTAATACACTACACTATATATGGAGAGGGGACACAGCCAGACTGATGCTGAGGTAATACACTACACTATATATGGAGAGGGGACACAGCCAGACTGATGCTGAGGTAATACACTACACTATATATGGAGAGGGGACACAGCCAGACTGATGCTGAGGTAATACACTACACTATATATGGAGAGGGGACACAGCCAGACTGATGCTGAGGTAATACACTACACTATATATGGAGAGGGGACACAGCCAGACTGATGCTGAGGTAATACACTATATATGGAGAGGGGACACAGCCAGACTGATGCTGAGGTAATACAATACACTATATATGGAGAGGGGACACAGCCAGACTGATGCTGAGGTAATACACTATATATGGAGAGGGGACACAGCCAGACTGATGCTGAGGTAATACACTACACTATATATGGAGAGGGGACACAGCCAGACTGATGCTGAGGTAATACACTATATATGGAGAGGGGACACAGCCAGACTGATGCTGAGGTAATACACTATATATGGAGAGGGGACACAGCCAGACTGATGCTGAGGTAATACACTACACTATATATGGAGAGGGGACACAGCCAGACTGATGCTGAGGTAATACACTTTATATGGAGAGGGACACAGCCAGACTGATGCTGAGGTAATACACTTTATATGGAGAGGGGACACAGCCAGACTGATGCTGAGGTAATACACTATATATGGAGAGGGGACACAGCCAGACTGATGCTGAGGTAATACACTACACTATATATGGAGAGGGGACACAGCCAGACTGATGCTGAGGTAATACACTACACTATATATGGAGAGGGGACACAGCCAGACTGATGCTGAGGTAATACACTACACTATATATGGAGAGGGGACACAGCCAGACTGATGCTGAGGTAATACACTACACTATATATGGAGAGGGGACACAGCCAGACTGATGCTGAGGTAATACACTACACTATATATGGAGAGGGGACACAGCCAGACTGATGCTGAGGTAATACACTACACTATATATGGAGAGGGGACACAGCCAGACTGATGCTGAGGTAATACACTATATTTGGAGAGGGGACACAGCCAGACTGATGCTGAGGTAATACAATACACTATATATGGAGAGGGGACACAGCCAGACTGATGCTGAGGTAATACACTATATATGGAGAGGGGACACAGCCAGACTGATGCTGAGGTAATACAATACACTATATATGGAGAGGGGACACAGCCAGACTGATGCTGAGGTAATACACTATATCTGGAGAGGGGACACAGCCAGACTGATGCTGAGGTAATACACTACACTATATATGGAGAGGGGACACAGCCAGACTGATGCTGAGGTAATACACTACACTATATATGGAGAGGGGACACAGCCAGACTGATGCTGAGGTAATACACTATATATGGAGAGGGGACACAGCCAGACTGATGCTGAGGTAATACACTATATATGGAGAGGGGACACAGCCAGACTGATGCTGAGGTAATACACTACACTATATATGGAGAGGGGACACAGCCAGACTGATGCTGAGGTAATACACTTTATATGGAGAGGGGACACAGCCAGACTGATGCTGAGGTAATACACTTTATATGGAGAGGGGACACAGCCAGACTGATGCTGAGGTAATACACTATATATGGAGAGGGGACACAGCCAGACTGATGCTGAGGTAATACACTATATATGGAGAGGGGACACAGCCAGACTGATGCTGAGGTAATACACTGCACTATATCTGGAGAGGGGACACAGCCAGACTGATGCTGAGGTAATACACTTTATATGGAGAGGGGACACAGCCAGACTGATGCTGAGGTAATACACTTTATATGGAGAGGGACACAGCCAGACTGATGCTGAGGTAATACACTACACTATATATGGAGAGGGGACACAGCCAGACTGATGCTGAGGTAATACACTACACTATATATGGAGAGGGGACACAGCCAGACTGATGCTGAGGTAATACACTACACTATATATGGAGAGGACACAGCCAGACTGATGCTGAGGTAATACACTATATCTGGAGAGGGGACACAGCCAGACTGATGCTGAGGTAATACACTATATATGGAGAGGGGACACAGCCAGACTGATGCTGAGGTAATACACTACACTATATATGGAGAGGGGACACAGCCAGACTGATGCTGAGGTAATACACTACACTATATATGGAGAGGGGACACAGCCAGACTGATGCTGAGGTAATACACTACACTATATATGGAGAGGGGACACAGCCAGACTGATGCTGAGGTAATACACTATATATGGAGAGGGGACACAGCCAGACTGATGCTGAGGTAATACAATACACTATATATGGAGAGGGGACACAGCCAGACTGATGCTGAGGTAATACACTATATATGGAGAGGGGACACAGCCAGACTGATGCTGAGGTAATACACTACACTATATATGGAGAGGGGACACAGCCAGACTGATGCTGAGGTAATACACTATATATGGAGAGGGGACACAGCCAGACTGATGCTGAGGTAATACACTATATATGGAGAGGGGACACAGCCAGACTGATGCTGAGGTAATACACTACACTATATATGGAGAGGGACACAGCCAGACTGATGCTGAGGTAATACACTTTATATGGAGAGGGGACACAGCCAGACTGATGCTGAGGTAATACACTTTATATGGAGAGGGGACACAGCCAGACTGATGCTGAGGTAATACACTATATATGGAGAGGGGACACAGCCAGACTGATGCTGAGGTAATACACTACACTATATATGGAGAGGGACACAGCCAGACTGATGCTGAGGTAATACACTACACTATATATGGAGAGGGACACAGCCAGACTGAAGCTGAGGTAATACACTACACTATATATGGAGAGGGGACACAGCCAGACTGATGCTGAGGTAATACACTACACTATATATGGAGAGGGGACACAGCCAGACTGATGCTGAGGTAATACACTACACTATATATGGAGAGGGGACACAGCCAGACTGATGCTGAGGTAATACACTACACTATATATGGAGAGGGGACACAGCCAGACTGATGCTGAGGTAATACACTATATTTGGAGAGGGGACACAGCCAGACTGATGCTGAGGTAATACAATACACTATATATGGAGAGGGGACACAGCCAGACTGATGCTGAGGTAATACACTATATATGGAGAGGGGACACAGCCAGACTGATGCTGAGGTAATACAATACACTATATATGGAGAGGGGACACAGCCAGACTGATGCTGAGGTAATACACTATATCTGGAGAGGGGACACAGCCAGACTGATGCTGAGGTAATACACTACACTATATATGGAGAGGGGACACAGCCAGACTGATGCTGAGGTAATACACTACACTATATATGGAGAGGGGACACAGCCAGACTGATGCTGAGGTAATACACTATATATGGAGAGGGGACACAGCCAGACTGATGCTGAGGTAATACACTACACTATATATGGAGAGGGGACACAGCCAGACTGATGCTGAGGTAATACACTACACTATATATGGAGAGGGGACACAGCCAGACTGATGCTGAGGTAATACACTTTATATGGAGAGGGGACACAGCCAGACTGATGCTGAGGTAATACACTTTATATGGAGAGGGGACACAGCCAGACTGATGCTGAGGTAATACACTATATATGGAGAGGGGACACAGCCAGACTGATGCTGAGGTAATACACTATATATGGAGAGGGGACACAGCCAGACTGATGCTGAGGTAATACACTGCACTATATCTGGAGAGGGGACACAGCCAGACTGATGCTGAGGTAATACACTTTATATGGAGAGGGGACACAGCCAGACTGATGCTGAGGTAATACACTTTATATGGAGAGGGACACAGCCAGACTGATGCTGAGGTAATACACTACACTATATATGGAGAGGGGACACAGCCAGACTGATGCTGAGGTAATACACTACACTATATATGGAGAGGGGACACAGCCAGACTGATGCTGAGGTAATACACTACACTATATATGGAGAGGACACAGCCAGACTGATGCTGAGGTAATACACTATATCTGGAGAGGGGACACAGCCAGACTGATGCTGAGGTAATACACTATATATGGAGAGGGGACACAGCCAGACTGATGCTGAGGTAATACAATACACTATATCTGGAGAGGGGACACAGCCAGACTGATGCTGAGGTAATACACTATATCTGGAGAGGGGACACAGCCAGACTGATGCTGAGGTAATACACTACACTATATATGGAGAGGGGACACAGCCAGACTGATGCTGAGGTAATACAACACACTATATATGGAGAGGGGACACAGCCAGACTGATGCTGAGGTAATACACTATATATGGAGAGGGGACACAGCCAGACTGATGCTGAGGTAATACAATACACTATATATGGAGAGGGGACACAGCCAGACTGATGCTGAGGTAATACACTACACTATATATGGAGAGGGGACACAGCCAGACTGATGCTGAGGTAATACAATACACTATATATGGAGAGGGGACACAGCCAGACTGATGCTGAGGTAATACACTATATATGGAGAGGGGACACAGCCAGACTGATGCTGAGGTAATACACTACACTATATATGGAGAGGGGACACAGCCAGACTGATGCTGAGGTAATACACTATATATGGAGAGGGGACACAGCCAGACTGATGCTGAGGTAATACACAATATATGGAGAGGGGACACAGCCAGACTGATGCTGAGGTAATACCATACGTCCGGAGAGGGGACACAGCCAGACTGATGCTGAGGTAATACCATACGTCTGGAGAGGGGACACAGCCAGACTAATGTCGAGGTAATACACTATATATGGAGAGGGGACACAGCCAGACTGATGCTGAGGTAATACACTACACTATATATGGAGAGGGGACACAGCCAGACTGATGCTGAGGTAATACACTTTATATGGAGAGGGGACACAGCCAGACTGATGCTGAGGTAATACACTATATATGGAGAGGGGACACAGCCAGACTGATGCTGAGGTAATACACTATATATGGAGAGGGGACACAGCCAGACTGATGCTGAGGTAATATATATGGAGAGGGGACACAGCCAGACTGATGCTGAGGTACTATATCTGGAGAGGGGACACAGCCAGACTGATGCTGAGGTAATACACTTTATATGGAGAGGGACACAGCCAGACTGATGCTGAGGTAATACACTTTATATGGAGAGGGACACAGCCAGACTGATGCTGAGGTAATACACTACACTATATATGGAGAGGGGACACAGCCAGACTGATGCTGAGGTAATACACTACACTATATATGGAGAGGGGACACAGCCAGACTGATGCTGAGGTAATACACTACACTATATATGGAGAGGACACAGCCAGACTGATGCTGAGGTAATACACTATATCTGGAGAGGGGACACAGCCAGACTGATGCTGAGGTAATACACTATATATGGAGAGGGGACACAGCCAGACTGATGCTGAGGTAATACAATACACTATATCTGGAGAGGGGACACAGCCAGACTGATGCTGAGGTAATACACTATATCTGGAGAGGGGACACAGCCAGACTGATGCTGAGGTAATACACTACACTATATATGGAGAGGGGACACAGCCAGACTGATGCTGAGGTAATACAACACACTATATATGGAGAGGGGACACAGCCAGACTGATGCTGAGGTAATACACTATATATGGAGAGGGGACACAGCCAGACTGATGCTGAGGTAATACAATACACTATATATGGAGAGGGGACACAGCCAGACTGATGCTGAGGTAATACACTACACTATATATGGAGAGGGGACACAGCCAGACTGATGCTGAGGTAATACAATACACTATATATGGAGAGGGGACACAGCCAGACTGATGCTGAGGTAATACACAATATATGGAGAGGGGACACAGCCAGACTGATGCTGAGGTAATACCATACGTCCGGAGAGGGGACACAGCCAGACTGATGCTGAGGTAATACCATACGTCTGGAGAGGGGACACAGCCAGACTAATGTCGAGGTAATACACTATATATGGAGAGGGGACACAGCCAGACTGATGCTGAGGTAATACACTACACTATATATGGAGAGGGGACACAGCCAGACTGATGCTGAGGTAATACACTTTATATGGAGAGGGGACACAGCCAGACTGATGCTGAGGTAATACACTATATATGGAGAGGGGACACAGCCAGACTGATGCTGAGGTAATACACTATATATGGAGAGGGGACACAGCCAGACTGATGCTGAGGTAATACACTGCACTATATCTGGAGAGGGGACACAGCCAGACTGATGCTGAGGTAATACACTTTATATGGAGAGGGGACACAGCCAGACTGATGCTGAGGTAATACACTTTATATGGAGAGGGACACAGCCAGACTGATGCTGAGGTAATACACTACACTATATATGGAGAGGGGACACAGCCAGACTGATGCTGAGGTAATACACTACACTATATATGGAGAGGGGACACAGCCAGACTGATGCTGAGGTAATACACTACACTATATATGGAGAGGACACAGCCAGACTGATGCTGAGGTAATACACTATATCTGGAGAGGGGACACAGCCAGACTGATGCTGAGGTAATACACTATATATGGAGAGGGGACACAGCCAGACTGATGCTGAGGTAATACAATACACTATATCTGGAGAGGGGACACAGCCAGACTGATGCTGAGGTAATACACTATATCTGGAGAGGGGACACAGCCAGACTGATGCTGAGGTAATACACTACACTATATATGGAGAGGGGACACAGCCAGACTGATGCTGAGGTAATACAACACACTATATATGGAGAGGGGACACAGCCAGACTGATGCTGAGGTAATACACTATATATGGAGAGGGGACACAGCCAGACTGATGCTGAGGTAATACAATACACTATATATGGAGAGGGGACACAGCCAGACTGATGCTGAGGTAATACACTACACTATATATGGAGAGGGGACACAGCCAGACTGATGCTGAGGTAATACAATACACTATATATGGAGAGGGGACACAGCCAGACTGATGCTGAGGTAATACACTATATATGGAGAGGGGACACAGCCAGACTGATGCTGAGGTAATACACTACACTATATATGGAGAGGGGACACAGCCAGACTGATGCTGAGGTAATACACTATATATGGAGAGGGGACACAGCCAGACTGATGCTGAGGTAATACACAATATATGGAGAGGGGACACAGCCAGACTGATGCTGAGGTAATACCATACGTCCGGAGAGGGGACACAGCCAGACTGATGCTGAGGTAATACCATACGTCTGGAGAGGGGACACAGCCAGACTAATGTCGAGGTAATACACTATATATGGAGAGGGGACACAGCCAGACTGATGCTGAGGTAATACACTACACTATATATGGAGAGGGGACACAGCCAGACTGATGCTGAGGTAATACCATACATCTGGAGAGGGGACACAGCCAGACTAATGCTGAGGTAATACCATACATCTGGAGAGGGGACACAGCCAGACTGATGCTGAGGTAATACCATACGTCTGGAGAGGGGACACAGCCAGACTGATGCTGAGGTAATACACTATATATGGAGAGGGGACACAGCCAGACTGATGCTGAGGTAATACACTATATCTGGAGAGGGGACACAGAGGTAATACCATACGTCTGGAGAGGGGACACTGCCAGACTGATGCTGAGGTAATACCATACATCTGGAGAGGGGACACTGCCAGACTGATGCTGAGGTAATACCATACGTACCCTGGACAGGAAAGGATGAGCGAAGGGAAACAGGCTCTGACAGAACTGCAGCATCTCCTGTTTAAACTGCTGGTAGGAGACCTGCTGCAGGACTGAATGATCACTGCTCCTCTTGTTGACCAGCCCCAGGAAGATGGCTTTCTGGAAGACACATAACCCCCCCCCCATCAGCCTCTGGAGACACATAACCCCCCCATCAGCCCCAGGAAGACACATAACCCCCCCATCAGCCTCTGGAGACACATAACCCCCATCAGTCCCAGGAAGACACATAACCCCCCCATCAGCCCCAGGAAGACACATAACCCCCATCAGCCTCTGGAGACACATAACCCCCATCAGCCTCTGGAGATGTTACCCCCATCAGCCCCAGGAAGACACATAACCCCCATCAGCCCCAGGAAGACACATAACCCCCCCCATCAGCCCCAGGAAGACACATAACCCCCCATCAGCCCCAGGAAGATCGCTTTCTGGAAGACACATAACCCCCATCAGCCTCTGGAGACACATAACCCCCATCAGCCTCTGGAGACACATAACCCCCCCCATCAGCCCCAGGAAGACACATAACCCCCCATCAGCCCCAGGAAGACACATAACCCCCATCAGCCCCAGGAAGACACATAACCCCCATCAGCCCCAGGAAGACACATAACCCCCATCAGCCTCTGGAGACACATAACCCCCCATCAGCCTCTGGAGACACATAACCCCCCATCAGCCTCTGGAGACACATAACCCCCATCAGCCTCTGGAGACACATAACCCCCCATCAGCCCCAGGAAGACACATAACCCCCATCAGCCCCAGGAAGATTGCTTTCTGGAAGACACATAACCCCCCATCAGCCTCTGGAGACACATAACCCACCCATCAGCCTCTGGAGACACATAACCCCCATCAGCCCCAGGAAGACACATAACCCCCCATCAGCCCCAGGAAGACACATAACCCCCATCAGCCCCAGGAAGATCGCTTTCTGGAAGACACATAACCCCCCATCAGCCCCAGGAAGACACATAACCCCCATCAGCCCCAGGAAGACACATAACCCCCCATCAGCCTCTGGAGACACATAACCCCCCATCAGCCTCTGGAGACACATAACCTCCCCATCAGCCTCTGGAGACACATAACCCCCCATCAGCCTCTGGAGACACATAACCCCCATCAGCCCCAGGAAGACACATAACCCCCCATCAGCCTCTGGAGACACATAACCCCCATCAGCCTCTGGAGACACATAACCCCCATCAGCCCCTGGAGACACATAACCCCCCCATCAGCCTCTGGAGACACATAACCCCCCATCAGCCCCAGGAAGACACATAACCCCCATCAGCCTCTGGAGACACATAACCCCCCATCAGCCTCTGGAGACACATAACCCCCCATCAGCCCCAGGAAGACACATAACCCCCCATCAGCCCCAGGAAGATCGCTTTCTGGAAGACACATAACCCCCCATCAGCCCCAGGAAGATCGCTTTCTGGAAGACACATAACCCCCCATCAGCCTCTGGAGACACATAACCCCCCATCAGCCTCTGGAGACACATAACCCCCCATCAGCCCCAGGAAGACACATAACCCCCCCCATCAGCCTCTGGAGACACATAACCCCCCATCAGCCCCAGGAAGACACATAATCCCCCCATCAGCCCCAGGAAGACACATAACCCCCCATCAGCCCCAGGAAGACACATAACCCCCCATCAGCCTCTGGAGACACATAACCCCCATCAGCCTCTGGAGACATTACACCCCCCCATCAGCCTCTGGAGACATTCCCCCCCCATCAGCCTCTGGAGACATTCCCCCCATCAGCCTCTGGAGACATTCCCCCCCCATCAGCCTCTGGAGACATTACCCCCCCCCATCAGCCTCTGGAGACATTACCCCCCATCAGCCTCTGGAGACATTACCACCCCCCCATCAGCCTCTGGAGACATTACCCCCCACCCCCATCAGCCTCTGGAGACATTACCCCCCCCATCAGCCTCTGGAGACATTACCCCCCCATCAGCATCTGGAGACATTACCCCCCCCATCAGCCTCTGGAGACATTACCACCCCCCATCAGCCTCTGGAGACATTACCACCCCCCCCATCAGCCTCTGGAGACATTACCCCCCCCATCAGCCTCTGGAGACATTACCACCCCCCATCAGCCTTCGGAGACATTACCACCCCCCCCATCAGCCCCTGGAGACATTACCACCCCCCCCATCAGCCCCTGGAGACACCCGTTCCTCAGGTTAACAGACAGACAGGTCTAAATGTCTCTCTGTACTGTTCGTATTGTTGCCATCGTCTCTCTAGGAGTTTAGGAGTTAGCTCACCTTTCCAACCTTGCTTTTGGGGAAGTATTTCATCAAAACCTCCTTGGCTTTGTCAAAGGCCTGGTTCTTAATGCACACAATCACCAGCTACAGAGAAAAACACAACAGGGTTCACCGTTATAATGATGGACAACAGGGTTCACCGTTATAATGATGTACAACAGGGTTCACCGTTATAATGATGCACAACAGGGTTCACCGTTATAATGATGGACAACAGGGTTCACCGTTATAATGATGTACAACAGGGTTCACCGTTATAATGATGTCAGGATGGACAACAGGGTTCACCGTTATAATGATGCACAACAGGGTTCACCGTTATAATGATGTACAACAGGGTTCATTATAATGATGTACAACAGGGTTCACCGTTATAATGATGTACAACAGGGTTCACCGTTATAATGATGTACAACAGGGTTCACAAAGGGTTCAGGGTTCACCGTTATAATGATGGACAACAGGGTTCACCGTTATAATGATGGACAACAGGGTTCACCGTTATAATGATGGACAACAGGGTTCACCGTTATAATGATGGACAACAGGGTTCACCGTTATAATGATGGACAACAGGGTTCACCGTTATAATGATGGACAACAGGGTTCACCGTTATAATGATGGACAACAGGGTTCACCGTTATAATGATGGACAACAGGGTTCACCGTTATAATGATGGACAACAGGGTTCACCGTTATAATGATGTCAGGATGTACAACAGGGTTCACCGTTATAATGATGGACAACAGGGTTCACCGTTATAATGATGGACAACAGGGTTCACCGTTATAATGATGGACAACAGGGTTCACCGTTATAATGATGGACAACAGGGTTCACCGTTATAATGATGGACAACAGGGTTCACCAACAGGGTTCATATAATGATGTACAACAGGGTTCACCGTTATAATGATGGACAACAGGGTTCACCGTTATAATGATGGACAACAGGGTTCACCGTTATAATGATGGACAACAGGGTTCACCGTTATAATGATGGACAACAGGGTTCACCGTTATAATGATGGACAACAGGGTTCACCGTTATAATGATGGACAACAGGGTTCACCGTTATAATGATGTACAACAGGGTTCACCGTTATAATGATGCACAACAGGGTTCACCGTTATAATGATGTACAACAGGGTTCACCGTTATAATGATGTACAACAGGGTTCACCGTTATAATGATGTACAACAGGGTTCACCGTTATAATGATGTACAACAGGGTTCACCGTTATAATGATGGACAACAGGGTTCACCGTTATAATGATGGACAACAGGGTTCACCGTTATAATGATGCACAACAGGGTTCACCGTTATAATGATGTACAACAGGGTTCACCGTTATAATGATGGACAACAGGGTTCACCGTTATAATGATGGACAACAGGGTTCACCGTTATAATGATGTACAACAGGGTTCACCGTTATAATGATGTACAACAGGGTTCACCGTTATAATGATGGACAACAGGGTTCACCGTTATAATGATGGACAACAGGGTTCACCGTTATAATGATGTCAGGATGTACAACAGGGTTCACCGTTATAATGATGGACAACAGGGTTCACCGTTATAATGATGGACAACAGGGTTCACCGTTATAATGATGGACAACAGGGTTCACCGTTATAATGATGTACAACAGGGTTCACCGTTATAATGATGGACAACAGGGTTCACCGTTATAATGATGGACAACAGGGTTCACCGTTATAATGATGTACAACAGGGTTCACCGTTATAATGATGGACATAATGATGGACAACAGGTTCACCGTTATAATGATGGACAACAGGGTTCACCGTTATAATGATGGACAACAGGGTTCACCGTTATAATGATGGACAACAGGGTTCACCGTTATAATGATGGACAACAGGGTTCACCGTTATAATGATGTACAACAGGGTTCACCGTTATAATGATGTACAACAGGGTTCACCGTTATAATGATGTACAACAGGGTTCACCGAATGATGGACAACAGGGTTCAGGGTTCGTTATAATGATGTACAACAGGGTTCACCGTTATAATGATGCACAACAGGGTTCACCGTTATAATGATGCACAACAGGGTTCACCGTTATAATGATCACAACAGGGTTCACCGTTATAATGATGTCAGGATGGACAACAGGGTTCACCGTTATAATGATGTACAACAGGGTTCATGATGTACAACAGGGTTCACCGTTATAATGATGGACAACAGGGTTCACCGTTATAATGATGGACAACAGGGTTCACCGTTATAATGATGGACAACAGGGTTCACCGTTATAATGATGGACAACAGGGTTCACCGTTATAATGATGGACAACAGGGTTCACCGTTATAATGATGGACAACAGGGTTCACCGTTATAATGATGTACAACAGGGTTCACCGTTATAATGATGGACAACAGGGTTCACCGTTATAATGATGCACAACAGGGTTCACCGTTATAATGATGGACAACAGGGTTCACCGTTATAATGATGTCAGGATGTACAACAGGGTTCACCGTTATAATGATGTACAACAGGGTTCACCGTTATAATGATGTCAGGATGGACAACAGGGTTCACCGTTATAATGATGCACAACAGGGTTCACCGTTATAATGATGCACAACAGGGTTCACCGTTATAATGATGTACAACAGGGTTCACCGTTATAATGATGTACAACAGGGTTCACATAATGATGTACAACAGGGTTCACCGTTATAATGATGTACAACAGGGTTCACCGTTATAATGATGTACAACAGGGTTCACCGTTATAATGATGTACAACAGGGTTCACCGTTATAATGATGTACAACAGGGTTCATTATAATGATGCACAACAGGGTTCACCGTTATAATGATGGACAACAGGGTTCACCGTTATAATGATGGACAACAGGGTTCACCGTTATAATGATGGACAACAGGGTTCACCGTTATAATGATGTCAGGATGTACAACAGGGTTCACCGTTATAATGATGCACAACAGGGTTCACATAATGATGCACAACAGGGTTCACCGTTATAATGATGGACAACAGGGTTCACCGTTATAATGATGCACAACAGGGTTCACCGTTATAATGATGTACAACAGGGTTCACCGTTATAATGATGTACAACAGGGTTCACCGTTATAATGATGGAAGGGTTCACCGTTATAATGATGCACAACAGGGTTCACCGTTATAATGATGTACAACAGGGTTCACCGTTATAATGATGTCAGGATGTACAACAGGGTTCACCGTTATAATGATGCACAACAGGGTTCACAACATGGCAGAATACAACTACACCAGAATGAGAAGACATGAACGGACAACTACACCAGAACGAGAAGACATGAACGGACAATTACACCAGAATGAGAAGACATGAAACGGACAATTACACCAGAATGAGAAGACATGAACGGACAATTACACCAGAATGAGAAGACATGAACGGACAATTACACCAGAATGAGAAGACATGAACGGACAATTACACCAGAATGAGAAGACATGAACGGACAATTACACCAGAATGAGAAGACATGAACGGACAATTACACCAGAATGAGAAGACATGAACGGACAATTACACCAGAATGAGAAGACATGAACGGACAATTACACCAGAACGAGAAGACATGAACGGACAATTACACCAGAACGAGAAGACATGAACCGACAATTACACCAGAACGAGAAGACATGAGACAATTACACCAGAATGAGAAGACATGAACGGACAATTACACCAGAATGAGAAGACATGAACGGACAATTACACCAGAATGAGAAGACATGAACGGACAATTACACCAGAACGAGAAGACATGACACCAGAATGAGAAGACATGAACGGACAATTACACCAGAATGAGAAGACATGAACAATTACACCAGAACGAGAAGACATGAGCGGACAATTACACCAGAACGAGAAGACATGAACGGACAATTACACCAGAATGAGAAGACATGAACGGACAATTACACCAGAATGAGAAGACATGAACGGACAATTACACCAGAATGAGAAGACATGAACGGACAATTTACACCAGAATGAGAAGACATGAACGGACAATTCAAACCAGAATGAGAAGATATGAACGGACAATGACACCAGAATGAGAAGACATGAACGGACAATTACACCAGAATGAGAAGAAGACATGACACCAGAATGAGAAGACATGGACAATTACACCAGAATGAGAAGACATGAACGGACAATTTACACCAGAATGAAGACATGAACGGACAATTAAACCAGAATGAGAAGATATGAACGGACAATGACACCAGAATGAGAAGACATGAACGGACAATTACACCAGAATGAGAAGACATGAACGGAAAATTACACCAGAATGAGAAGACATGAACGGACAATTACACCAGAATGAGAAGACATGAACGGACAACTACACCAGAATGAGAAGACATGAACGGACAATTACACCAGAATGAGAAGACATGAACAATTACACCAGACGAAAGACATGAACGGACAATTACACCAGAACGAGAAGACGTGAACGGACAATTACACCAGAATGAGAAGACGTGAACGGACAATTACACCAGAATGAGAAGACGTGAACGGACAATTACACCAGAATGAGAAGACATGAACCGACAATTACACCAGAACGACATGAATGGACAACTACACCAGAATGAGAAGACATGAACGGACAACTACACCAGAATGAGAAGACATGAACGGACAATTACACCAGAATGAGAAGACATGAACGGAATTACACCAGAACGAGAAGACATGAACGGACAATTACACCAGAACGAGAAGACGTGAACGGACAATTACACCAGAATGAGAAGACGTGAGACAATTACACCAGAATGAGAAGACATGAACCGACAATTACACCAGAACGAGAAGACATGAATGGACAACTACACCAGAACGAGAAGACATGAACGGACAACTACACAAGAACGAGAAGACATGAAAGGACAAATAGTTGTGCAATTCACTACAGTGCACAATAGTGTTGACCACAGTACACGGTGTCATCTTATAATGTTGGACAGGGCTGACACGAAAATCAGAACAGTGTATTGGGTTTCAACGGGGGACCAATCAATGACTACACAAAGTGTATCTGGTTTCAACAGGGGGACCAATCAATGACGACACACAGTGTATCTGGTTTCAACAGGGGGACCAATCAATGACTACACACAGTGTATCGGGTTTCAACAGGGGGACCAATCAATGACTACAAACAGTGTATCTGGTTTCAACAGGGGGACCAATCAATGACTACACACAGTGTATCGGGTCTTTCTGGGGAACCAATCATTGACTACACACAGTGTGGCCAGATCTCACCATCTCTCTGACAGACTTCTGTACTCTCTCCAAGTCTTTCTGGGGAACCGGCAACTCGTCGCGGATGCTGTCCAATACGCTCAGAGCCGACTCCAGTGGCGTGAGGTCCTCCTGAGAGTCAAACGAGAAGTCTGTGGACGGCAAAGAGAACAACTGTGTCAGTGATCTCAGACTTGATTTCCAAAAGACACGGCTAGCTAGCTATAAGGAACAGCAGATTCTGGGACTTGGGGTCATTTCAGATGTCTCTGATTTTCAACAGGGAATGAATATTAGTTCGTACTGTTACATAGATAGTGTTGTTATGTAGCTAGCTAGGAACAGCTGTTACATAGATAGTGTTGTTATGTAGCTAGCTAGGAACAGCTGTTACATAGATAGTGTTGTTATGTAGCTAGCTAGGAACAGCTGTTACATAGATAGTGTTGTTATGTAGCTAGCTAGGAACAGCAGATTCTGGGACAACAGGGAATGAGTATTAGTTCGTACTGTTACATAGATAGTGTTGTTATGTAGCTAGCTAGGAACAGCTGTTACATAGATAGTGTTGTTATGTAGCTAGCTAGGAACAGCTGTTACATAGATAGTGTTGTTATGTAGCTATAAGGAACAGCTGTTACATAGATAGTGTTGTTATGTAGCTAGCTAGTGTTGTTATGTAGCTATAAGGAACAGCTGTTACATAGATACTGTTGTTATGTAGCTAGCTAGAACAGCTGTTACATAGATAGTGTTGTTATGTAGCTAGCTAGGAACAGCTGTTACATAGATAGTGTTGTTATGTAGCTATCTAGGAACAGCTGTTACATAGATAGTGTTGTTATGTAGCTATCTAGGAACAGCTGTTACATAGATAGTGTTGTTATGTAGCTAGCTAGGAACAGCTGTTACATAGATAGTGTTGTTATGTAGCTAGCTAGGAACAGCAGATTGTTATTAGTTCGTACTGTTATAGATAGTGTTGTTATGTAGCTAGCTAGGAACAGCAGATTCTGGGACAACAGGGAATGAATATTAGTTCGTAACTGTTACATAGATAGTGTTGTTATGTAGCTAGCTAGGAACAGCTGTTACATAGATAGTGTTGTTATGTAGCTAGCTAGGAACAGCTGTTACATAGATAGTGTTGTTATGTAGCTAGCTAGGAACAGCTGTTACATAGATAGTGTTGTTATGTAGCTAGCTAGGAACAGCTGTTACATAGATAGTGTTGTTATGTAGCTAGCTAGTGTTGTTATGTAGCTAGGAACAGCTGTTACATAGATACTGTTGTTATGTAGCTAGCTAGTGAACAGCAGCTGTTACATAGATACTGTTGTTATGTTAACAGCTGTTACATAGATAGTGTTGTTATGTAGCTAGCTAGGAACAGCTGTTACATAGATAGTGTTGTTATGTAGCTAGCTAGAACAGCTGTTACATAGATAGTGTTGTTATGTAGCTATAGGAACAGCTGTTACATAGATAGTGTTGTTATGTAGCTAGCTAGGAACAGCTGTTACATAGATAGTGTTGTTATGTAGCTAGCTAGAACAGCTGTTACATAGATAGTGTTGTTATGTAGCTAGCTAGGAACAGCTGTTACATAGATAGTGTTGTTATGTAGCTAGCTAGGAACAGCTGTTACATAGATAGTGTTGTTATGTAGCTATAAGGAACAGCTGTTACATAGATAGTGTTGTTATGTAGCTAGCTAGGAACAGATGTTACATAGATAGTGTTGTTATGTAGCTATAAGGAACAGCTGTTACATAGATAGTGTTGTTATGTAGCTATAGGAACAGCTGTTACATAGATAGTGTTGTTGTGTAGCTATAAGGAACAGCTGTTACATAGATAGTGTTGTTATGTAGCTAGCTAGGAACAGCTGTTACATAGATAGTGTTGTTATGTAGCTAGCTAGGAACAGCTGTTACATAGATAGTGTTGTTATGTAGCTAGCTAGGAACAGCTGTTACATAGATAGTGTTGTTATGTAGCTAGCTAGGAACAGCTGTTACATAGATAGTGTTGTTATGTAGCTATAAGGAACAGCTGTTACATAGATAGTGTTGTTATGTAGCTAGCTAGGAACAGCTGTTACATAGATAGTGTTGTTATGTAGCTAGCTAGGAACAGCAGATTCTGGGACAACAGGGAATGAGTATTAGTTCGTACTGTTACATAGATAGTGTTGTTATGTAGCTAGCTAGGAACAGCTGTTACATAGATAGTGTTGTTATGTAGCTAGCTAGGAACAGCTGTTACATAGATAGTGTTGTTATGTAGCTATAAGGAACAGCTGTTACATAGATAGTGTTGTTATGTAGCTAGCTAGGAACAGCAGATTCTGGGACAACAGGGAATGAGTATTAGTTCGTACTGTTACATAGATAGTGTTGTTATGTAGCTAGCTAGGAACAGCTGTTACATAGATAGTGTTGTTATGTAGCTAGCTAGGAACAGCTGTTACATAGATAGTGTTGTTATGTAGCTATAAGGAACAGCTGTTACATAGATAGTGTTGTTATGTAGCTAGCTAGGTTGTTAAGCTATAAGGAACAGCTGTTACATAGATACTGTTGTTATGTAGCTAGGTAGGAACAGCTGTTACATAGATAGTTTTGTTATGTAGCTAGCTAGGAACAGCTGTTACATAGATAGTGTTGTTATGTAGCTAGCTAGGAACAGCTGTTACATAGATAGTGTTGTTATGTAGCTAGCTAGGAACAGCTGTTACATAGATAGTGTTGTTATGTAGCTAGCTAGGAACAGCTGTTACATAGATAGTGTTGTTATGTAGCTAGCTAGGAACAGCTGTTACATAGATAGTGTTGTTATGTAGCTATAAGGAACAGCTGTTACATAGATAGTGTTGTTATGTAGCTAGCTAGTGTTATGTAGCTATAAGGAACAGCTGTTACATAGATAGTGTTGTTATGTAGCTATAAGGAACAGCTGTTACATAGATATTGTTGTTATGTAGCTATAAGGAACAGCTGTTACATAGATAGTGTTGTTATGTAGCTATAAGGAACAGCTGTTACATAGATAGTGTTGTTATGTAGCTATAAGGAACAGCTGTTACATAGATAGTGTTGTTATGTAGCTATAAGGAACAGCTGTTACATAGATAGTGTTGTTATGTAGCTATAAGGAAGAGCTGTTACATAGATAGTGTTGTTATGTAGCTAGCTAGGAACAGCTGTTACATAGATAGTGTTATGTAGCTAGCTAGGAACAGCTGTTACATAGATAGTGTTGTTATGTAGCTAGCTAGGAACAGCTGTTACATAGATAGTATTGTTATGTAGCTAGCTAGGAACAGCTGTTACATAGATAGTGTTGTTATGTAGCTATAAGGAACAGCTGTTACATAGATAGTGTTGTTATGTAGCTAGCTAGGAACAGCTGTTACATAGATAGTGTTGTTATGTAGCTAGCTAGGAACAGCAGATTCTGGGACAACAGGGAATGAGTATTAGTTTGTACTGTTACATAGATAGTGTTGTTATGTAGCTAGCTAGGAACAGCTGTTACATAGATAGTGTTGTTATGTAGCTAGCTAGGAACAGCTGTTACATAGATAGTGTTGTTATGTAGCTATAAGGAACAGCTGTTACATAGATAGTGTTGTTATGTAGCTAGCTAGTGTTGTTATGTAGCTATAAGGAACAGCTGTTACATAGATAGTGTTGTTATGTAGCTAGCTAGGAACAGCTGTTACATAGATAGTGTTTTTATGTAGCTAGCTAGGAACAGCTGTTACATAGATAGTGTTGTTATGTAGCTAGCTAGGAACAGCTGTTACATAGATAGTGTTGTTATGTAGCTAGCTAGGAACAGCAGATTGTGGGACAACAGGGAATGAATATTAGTTCCTACTGTTACATAGATAGTGTTGTTATGTAGCTAGCTAGGAACAGCTGTTACATAGATAGTGTTGTTATGTAGCTAGCTAGGAACAGCTGTTACATAGATAGTGTTGTTATGTAGCTATAAGGAACAGCTGTTACATAGATAGTGTTGTTATGTAGCTAGCTAGTGTTGTTATGTAGCTATAAGGAACAGCTGTTACATAGATACTGTTGTTATGTAGCTAGCTAGGAACAGCTGTTACATAGATAGTTTTGTTATGTAGCTAGCTAGGAACAGCTGTTACATAGATAGTTTTGTTATGTAGCTAGCTAGGAACAGCTGTTACATAGATAGTTTTGTTATGTAGCTAGCTAGGAACAGCTGTTACATAGATAGTGTTGTTATGTAGCTAGCTAGGAACAGCTGTTACATAGATAGTGTTGTTATGTAGCTAGCTAGGAACAGCTGTTACATAGATAGTGTTGTTATGTAGCTAGCTAGGAACAGCTGTTACATAGATAGTGTTGTTATGAAGCTATAAGGAACAGCTGTTACATAGATAGTGTTGTTATGTAGCTAGCTAGTGTTGTTATGTAGCTATAAGGAACAGCTGTTACATAGATAGTGTTGTTATGTAGCTATAAGGAACAGCTGTTACATAGATAGTGTTGTTATGTAGCTATAGGAACAGCTGTTACATAGATAGTGTTGTTATGTAGCTATAAGGAACAGCTGTTACATAGATAGTGTTGTTATGTAGCTATAAGGAACAGCTGTTACATAGATAGTGTTGTTATGTAGCTAGCTAGGAACAGCTGTTACATAGATAGTGTTGTTATGTAGCTATAAGGAACAGCTGTTACATAGATAGTGTTGTTATGTAGCTATAAGGAACAGCTGTTACATAGATAGTGTTGTTATGTAGCTATAGGAACAGCTGTTACATAGATAGTGTTGTTATGTAGCTAGCTAGGAACAGCTGTTACATAGATAGTGTTGTTATGTAGCTAGCTAGGAACAGCTGTTACATAGATAGTATTGTTATGTAGCTAGCTAGGAACAGCTGTTACATAGATAGTGTTGTTATGTAGCTATAAGGAACAGCTGTTACATAGATAGTGTTGTTATGTAGCTAGTGTTGTTATGTAGCTAGGAACAGCTGTTACATAGATAGTGTTGTTATGTAGCTATAAGGAACAGCTGTTACATAGATAGTGTTGTTATGTAGCTAGCTAGTGTTGTTATGTAGCTATAAGGAACAGCTGTTACATAGATACTGTTGTTATGTAGCTAGCTAGGAACAGCTGTTACATAGATAGTGTTGTTATGTAGCTAGCTAGGAACAGCTGTTACATAGATAGTTTTGTTATGTAGCTAGCTAGGAACAGCTGTTACATAGATAGTTTTGTTATGTAGCTAGCTAGGAACAGCTGTTACATAGATAGTGTTGTTATGTAGCTAGCTAGGAACAGCTGTTACATAGATAGTGTTGTTATGTAGCTAGCTAGGAACAGCTGTTACATAGATAGTGTTGTTATGTAGCTATAAGGAACAGCTGTTACATAGATAGTGTTGTTATGTAGCTAGCTAGGAACAGCTGTTACATAGATAGTGTTGTTATGTAGCTAGCTAGGAACAGCAGATTCTGGGACAACAGGGAATGAGTGTTGTTACTGTTACATAGATAGTGTTGTTATGTAGCTAGCTAGGAACAGCTGTTACATAGATAGTGTTGTTATGTAGCTAGCTAGGAACAGCTGTTACATAGATAGTGTTGTTATGTAGCTATAAGGAACAGCTGTTACATAGATAGTGTTGTTATGTAGCTAGCTAGTGTTGTTATGTAGCTATAAGGAACAGCTGTTACATAGATAGTGTTGTTATGTAGCTAGCTAGGAACAGCTGTTACATAGATAGTGTTGTTATGTAGCTAGCTAGGAACAGCTGTTGTTATGTAGCTATAAGGAACAGCTGTTACATAGATAGTGTTGTTATGTAGCTAGCTGGGACAACAGGAACAGCTGTTACATAGATAGTGTTGTTATGTAGCTAGCTAGGAACAGCTGTTACATAGATAGTGTTGTTATGTAGCTAGCTAGGAACAGCTGTTACATAGATAGTGTTGTTATGTAGCTATAAGGAACAGCTGTTACATAGATAGTGTTGTTATGTAGCTAGCTAGTGTTGTTATGTAGCTATTCAGCTGTTACATAGATAGTGTTGTTATGTAGCTATAGGAACAGCTGTTACATAGATAGTGTTGTTATGTAGCTATAGGAACAGCTGTTACATAGATAGTGTTGTTATGTAGCTATAGGAACAGCTGTTACATAGATAGTGTTGTTATGTAGCTAGCTAGGAACAGCTGTTACATAGATAGTGTTGTTATGTAGCTATAAGGAACAGCTGTTACATAGATAGTGTTGTTATGTAGCTAGCTAGTGTTGTTATGTAGCTATAAGGAACAGCTGTTACATAGATAGTGTTGTTATGTAGCTAGCTAGGAACAGCTGTTACATAGATAGTGTTGTTATGTAGCTAGCTAGTGTTGTTATGTAGCTATAAGGAACAGCTGTTACATAGATAGTGTTTTTATGTAGCTAGCTAGGAACAGCTGTTACATAGATAGTGTTGTTATGTAGCTAGCTAGGAACAGCTGTTACATAGATAGTGTTGTTATGTAGCTAGCTAGGAACAGCTGTTACATAGATAGTGTTGTTATGTAGCTATAAGGAACAGCTGTTACATAGATAGTGTTGTTATGTAGCTAGCTAGGAACAGCTGTTACATAGATAGTGTTGTTATGTAGCTAGCTAGGAACAGCAGATTCTGGGAACAGCTGTTACATAGATAGTGTTGTTATGTAGCTAGCTAGGAACAGCTGTTACATAGATAGTGTTGTTATGTAGCTATAGGAACAGCTGTTACATAGATAGCTATAAGGAACAGCTGTTACATAGATAGTGTTGTTATGTAGCTAGCTAGTGTTGTTATGTAGCTATAAGGAACAGCTGTTACATAGATAGTGTTTTTATGTAGCTAGCTAGGAACAGCTGTTACATAGTGTTGTTATGTAGCTAGCTAGGAACAGCTGTTACATAGTGTTGTTATGTAGCTAGCTAGGAACAGCTGTTACATAGATAGTGTTGTTATGTAGCTAGCTAGGAACAGCAGATTCTGGGACAACAGGGAATGAATATTAGTTCTGTTACATAGATAGTGTTGTTATGTAGCTAGCTAGGAACAGCTGTTACATAGATAGTGTTGTGGGGTAGCTAGCTAGGAACAGCTGTTACATAGATAGTGTTGTTATGTAGCTATAAGGAACAGCTGTTACATAGATAGTGTTGTTGTGTAGCTATAAGGAACAGCTGTTACATAGATAGTGTTGTTATGTAGCTAGCTAGGAACAGCTGTTACATAGATAGTGTTGTTATGTAGCTATAGGAACAGCTGTTACATAGATAGTGTTGTTATGTAGCTAGCAGCTGTTACATAGATAGTGTTGTTATGTAGCTAGCTAGGAACAGCTGTTACATAGATAGTGTTGTTATGTAGCTATAGAGGTAGCTAGCTAGGAACAGCTGTTACATAGATAGTGTTGTTATGTAGCTAGCTAGGAACAGCTGTTACATAGATAGTGTTGTTATGTAGCTATAAGGAACAGCTGTTACATAGATAGTGTTGTTATGTAGCTATAGGAACAGCTGTTACATAGATAGTGTTGTTATGTAGCTATAAGGAACAGCTGTTACATAGATAGTGTTGTTATGTAGCTAGCTAGGAACAGCTGTTACATAGATAGTGTTGTTATGTAGCTAGCTAGGAACAGCTGTTACATAGATAGTGTTGTTATGTAGCTAGCTAGGAACAGCTGTTACATAGATAGTGTTGTTATGTAGCTAGCTAGGAACAGCTGTTACATAGATAGTGTTGTTATAGCTATAAGGAACAGCTGTTACATAGATAGTGTTGTTATGTAGCTATAAGGAACAGCTGTTACATAGATGTGTTGTTATGTAGCTAGCTAGGAACAGCTGTTACATAGATAGTGTTGTTATGTAGCTAGCTAGGAACAGCTGTTACATAGATAGTGTTGTTATGTAGCTAGCTAGGAACAGCTGTTACATAGATAGTGTTGTTATGTAGCTATAAGGAACAGCTGTTACATAGATAGTGTTGTTATGTAGCTAGCTAGGAACAGCTGTTACATAGATAGTGTTGTTATGTAGCTATAAGGAACAGCTGTTACATAGATAGTGTTGTTATGTAGCTAGCTAGGAACAGCTGTTACATAGATAGTGTTGTTATGTAGCTATAAGGAACAGCTGTTACATAGATAGTGTTGTTATGTAGCTATAAGGAACAGCTGTTAGATAGTGTTGTTATGTAGCTAGCTAGGAACAGCTGTTACATAGATAGTGTTGTTATGTAGCTATAGGAACAGCTGTTACATAGATAGTGTTGTTATGTAGCTAGCTAGGAACAGAACAGCTGTTACATAGATAGTGTTGTTATGTAGCTATAAGGAACAGCTGTTACATAGATAGTGTTGTTATGTAGCTATAAGGAACAGCTGTTACATAGATAGTGTTATGTAGCTATAAGGAACAGCTGTTACATAGATAGTGTTGTTATGTAGCTATAGGAACAGCTGTTACATAGTTATGTAGCTAGCTAGGAACAGCTGTTATAGATAGTGTTGTTATGTAGCTATAAGGAACAGCTGTTACATAGATAGTGTTGTTATGTAGCTATAAGGAACAGCTGTTACATAGATAGTGTTGTTATGTAGCTATAAGGAACAGCTGTTACATAGATAGTGTTGTTATGTAGCTAGCTAGGAACAGCTGTTACATAGATAGTGTTGTTATGTAGCTAGCTAGGAACAGCTGTTACATAGATAGTGTTGTTATGTAGCTAGCTAGCTGTTACATAGATGTGTTGTTATGTAGCTATAGGAACAGCTGTTACATAGATAGTGTTGTTATGTAGCTATAAGGAACAGCTGTTACATAGATAGTGTTGTTATGTAGCTAGCTAGTGTTGTTATGTAGCTATAAGGAACAGCTGTTACATAGATACTGTTGTTATGTAGCTAGCTAGGAACAGCTGTTACATAGATAGTGTTGTTATGTAGCTAGCTAGGAACAGCTGTTACATAGATAGTGTTGTTATGTAGCTAGCTAGGAACAGCTGTTACATAGATAGTGTTGTTATGTAGCTAGCTAGGAACAGCTGTTACATAGATAGTGTTGTTATGTAGCTAGCTAGGAACAGCTGTTACATAGATAGTGTTGTTATGTAGCTAGCTAGGAACAGCTGTTACATAGATAGTGTTGTTATGTAGCTATAAGGAACAGCTGTTACATAGATAGTGTTGTTATGTAGCTAGCTAGGAACAGCTGTTACATAGATAGTGTTGTTATGTAGCTAGCTAGGAACAGCAGATTCTGGGACAACAGGGAATGAGTATTAGTTCGTACTGTTACATAGATAGTGTTGTTATGTAGCTAGCTAGGAACAGCTGTTACATAGATAGTGTTGTTATGTAGCTAGCTAGGAACAGCTGTTACATAGATAGTGTTGTTATGTAGCTATAAGGAACAGCTGTTACATAGATAGTGTTGTTATGTAGCTAGCTAGTGTTGTTATGTAGCTATAAGGAACAGCTGTTACATAGATAGTGTTGTTATGTAGCTAGCTAGGAACAGCTGTTACATAGATAGTGTTTTTATGTAGCTAGCTAGGAACAGCTGTTACATAGTGTTGTTATGTAGCTAGCTAGGAACAGCTGTTACATAGATAGTGTTGTTATGTAGCTAGCTAGGAACAGCAGATTGTGGGACAACAGGGAATGAATATTAGTTCCTACTGTTACATAGATAGTGTTGTTATGTAGCTAGCTAGGAACAGCTGTTACATAGATAGTGTTGTTATGTAGCTAGCTAGGAACAGCTGTTACATAGATAGTGTTGTTATGTAGCTATAAGGAACAGCTGTTACATAGATAGTGTTGTTATGTAGCTAGCTAGTGTTGTTATGTAGCTATAAGGAACAGCTGTTACATAGATACTGTTGTTATGTAGCTAGCTAGGAACAGCTGTTACATAGATAGTTTTGTTATGTAGCTAGCTAGGAACAGCTGTTACATAGATAGTTTTGTTATGTAGCTAGCTAGGAACAGCTGTTACATAGATAGTTTTGTTATGTAGCTAGCTAGGAACAGCTGTTACATAGATAGTGTTGTTATGTAGCTAGCTAGGAACAGCTGTTACATAGATAGTGTTGTTATGTAGCTAGCTAGGAACAGCTGTTACATAGTGTTGTTATGTAGCTAGCTAGGAACAGCTGTTACATAGATAGTGTTGTTATGTAGCTATAAGGAACAGCTGTTACATAGATAGTGTTGTTATGTAGCTAGCTAGTGTTGTTATGTAGCTATAAGGAACAGCTGTTACATAGATAGTGTTGTTATGTAGCTATAAGGAACAGCTGTTACATAGATAGTGTTGTTATGTAGCTATAAGGAACAGCTGTTACATAGATAGTGTTGTTATGTAGCTATAAGGAACAGCTGTTACATAGATAGTGTTGTTATGTAGCTATAAGGAACAGCTGTTACATAGATAGTGTTGTTATGTAGCTAGCTAGGAACAGCTGTTACATAGATAGTGTTGTTATGTAGCTATAAGGAACAGCTGTTACATAGATAGTGTTGTTATATAGCTATAAGGAACAGCTGTTACATAGATAGTGTTGTTATGTAGCTATAAGGAACAGCTGTTACATAGATAGTGTTGTTATGTAGCTAGCTAGGAACAGCTGTTACATAGATAGTGTTGTTATGTAGCTAGCTAGGAACAGCTGTTACATAGATAGTATTGTTATGTAGCTAGCTAGGAACAGCTGTTACATAGATAGTATTGTTATGTAGCTATAAGGAACAGCTGTTACATAGATAGTGTTGTTATGTAGCTAGCTAGGAACAGCTGTTACATAGATAGTGTTGTTATGTAGCTAGCTAGGAACAGCTGTTACATAGATAGTGTTGTTATGTAGCTAGCTAGGAACAGCTGTTACATAGATAGTGTTGTTATGTAGCTATAAGGAACAGCTGTTACATAGATAGTGTTGTTATGTAGCTAGCTAGTGTTGTTATGTAGCTATAAGGAACAGCTGTTACATAGATACTGTTGTTATGTAGCTAGCTAGGAACAGCTGTTACATAGATAGTTTTGTTATGTAGCTAGCTAGGAACAGCTGTTACATAGAGTTTTGTTATGTAGCTAGCTAGGAACAGCTGTTACATAGATAGTGTTGTTATGTAGCTAGCTAGGAACAGCTGTTACATAGATAGTGTTGTTATGTAGCTATAAGAACAGCTGTTACATAGATAGTGTTGTTATGTAGCTAGCTAGTGTTGTTATGTAGCTATAAGGAACAGCTGTTACATAGATAGTGTTGTTATGTAGCTATAAGGAACAGCTGTTACATAGATATTGTTGTTATGTAGCTATAAGGAACAGCTGTTACATAGATAGTGTTGTTATGTAGCTATAAGGAACAGCTGTTACATAGATAGTGTTGTTATGTAGCTATAAGGAACAGCTGTTACATAGATAGTGTTGTTATGTAGCTATAAGGAACAGATGTTACATAGATAGTGTTGTTATGTAGCTATAAGGAACAGCTGTTACATAGATAGTGTTGTTATGTAGCTAGCTAGGAACAGCTGTTACATAGATAGTGTTATGTAGCTAGCTAGGAACAGTTGTTACATAGATAGTGTTGTTATGTAGCTAGCTAGGAACAGCTGTTACATAGATAGTATTGTTATGTAGCTAGCTAGGAACAGCTGTTACATAGATAGTGTTGTTATGTAGCTATAAGGAACAGCTGTTACATAGATAGTGTTGTTATGTAGCTAGCTAGGAACAGCTGTTACATAGATAGTGTTGTTATGTAGCTAGCTAGGAACAGCAGATTCTGGGACAACAGGGAATGAGTATTAGTTTGTACTGTTACATAGATAGTGTTGTTATGTAGCTAGCTAGGAACAGCTGTTACATAGATAGTGTTGTTGTGTAGCTAGCTAGGAACAGCTGTTACATAGATAGTGTTGTTATGTAGCTATAAGGAACAGCTGTTACATAGATAGTGTTGTTATGTAGCTAGCTAGTGTTGTTATGTAGCTATAAGGAACAGCTGTTACATAGATAGTGTTGTTATGTAGCTAGCTAGGAACAGCTGTTACATAGATAGTGTTTTTATGTAGCTAGCTAGGAACAGCTGTTACATAGTGTTGTTATGTAGCTAGCTAGGAACAGCTGTTACATAGATAGTGTTGTTATGTAGCTAGCTAGGAACAGCAGATTGTGGGACAACAGGGAATGAATATTAGTTCCTACTGTTACATAGATAGTGTTGTTATGTAGCTAGCTAGGAACAGCTGTTACATAGATAGTGTTGTTATGTAGCTAGCTAGGAACAGCTGTTACATAGATAGTGTTGTTATGTAGCTATAAGGAACAGCTGTTACATAGATAGTGTTGTTATGTAGCTAGCTAGTGTTGTTATGTAGCTATAAGGAACAGCTGTTACATAGATACTGTTGTTATGTAGCTAGCTAGGAACAGCTGTTACATAGATAGTTTTGTTATGTAGCTAGCTAGGAACAGCTGTTACATAGATAGTTTTGTTATGTAGCTAGCTAGGAACAGCTGTTACATAGATAGTTTTGTTATGTAGCTAGCTAGGAACAGCTGTTACATAGATAGTGTTGTTATGTAGCTAGCTAGGAACAGCTGTTACATAGATAGTGTTGTTATGTAGCTAGCTAGGAACAGCTGTTACATAGATAGTGTTGTTATGTAGCTAGCTAGGAACAGCTGTTACATAGATAGTGTTGTTATGAAGCTATAAGGAACAGCTGTTACATAGATAGTGTTGTTATGTAGCTAGCTAGTGTTGTTATGTAGCTATAAGGAACAGCTGTTACATAGATAGTGTTGTTATGTAGCTAGCTAGGAACAGCTGTTACATAGATAGTGTTGTTATGTAGCTATAAGGAACAGCTGTTACATAGATAGTGTTGTTATGTAGCTATAAGGAACAGCTGTTACATAGATAGTGTTGTTATGTAGCTATAAGGAACAGCTGTTACATAGATAGTGTTGTTATGTAGCTAGCTAGGAACAGCTGTTACATAGATAGTGTTGTTATGTAGCTATAAGGAACAGCTGTTACATAGATAGTGTTGTTATGTAGCTATAAGGAACAGCTGTTACATAGATAGTGTTGTTATGTAGCTATAAGGAACAGCTGTTACATAGATAGTGTTGTTATGTAGCTAGCTAGGAACAGCTGTTACATAGATAGTGTTGTTATGTAGCTAGCTAGGAACAGCTGTTACATAGATAGTATTGTTATGTAGCTAGCTAGGAACAGCTGTTACATAGATAGTATTGTTATGTAGCTATAAGGAACAGCTGTTACATAGATAGTGTTGTTATGTAGCTAGCTAGTGTTGTTATGTAGCTATAAGGAACAGCTGTTACATAGATAGTGTTGTTATGTAGCTATAAGGAACAGCTGTTACATAGATAGTGTTGTTATGTAGCTAGCTAGTGTTGTTATGTAGCTATAAGGAACAGCTGTTACATAGATACTGTTGTTATGTAGCTAGCTAGGAACAGCTGTTACATAGATACTGTTGTTATGTAGCTAGCTAGGAACAGCTGTTACATAGATAGTTTTGTTATGTAGCTAGCTAGGAACAGCTGTTACATAGATAGTTTTGTTATGTAGCTAGCTAGGAACAGCTGTTACATAGATAGTGTTGTTATGTAGCTAGCTAGGAACAGCTGTTACATAGATAGTATTGTTATGTAGCTAGCTAGGAACAGCTGTTACATAGATAGTGTTGTTATGTAGCTATAAGGAACAGCTGTTACATAGATAGTGTTGTTATGTAGCTAGCTAGGAACAGCTGTTACATAGATAGTGTTGTTATGTAGCTAGCTAGGAACAGCAGATTCTGGGACAACAGGGAATGAGTATTAGTTCACTGTTACATAGATAGTGTTGTTATGTAGCTAGCTAGGAACAGCTGTTACATAGATAGTGTTGTTATGTAGCTAGCTAGGAACAGCTGTTACATAGATAGTGTTGTTATGTAGCTATAAGGAACAGCTGTTACATAGATAGTGTTGTTATGTAGCTAGCTAGTGTTGTTATGTAGCTATAAGGAACAGCTGTTACATAGATAGTGTTGTTATGTAGCTAGCTAGGAACAGCTGTTACATAGATAGTGTTTTTATGTAGCTAGCTAGGAACAGCTGTTACATAGTGTTGTTATGTAGCTAGCTAGGAACAGCTGTTACATAGATAGTGTTGTTATGTAGCTAGCTAGGAACAGCAGATTGTGGGACAACAGGGAATGAATATTAGTTCCTACTGTTACATAGATAGTGTTGTTATGTAGCTAGCTAGGAACAGCTGTTACATAGATAGTGTTGTTATGTAGCTAGCTAGGAACAGCTGTTACATAGATAGTGTTGTTATGTAGCTATAAGGAACAGCTGTTACATAGATAGTGTTGTTATGTAGCTAGCTAGTGTTGTTATGTAGCTATAAGGAACAGCTGTTACATAGATACTGTTGTTATGTAGCTAGCTAGGAACAGCTGTTACATAGATAGTTTTGTTATGTAGCTAGCTAGGAACAGCTGTTACATAGATAGTTTTGTTATGTAGCTAGCTAGGAACAGCTGTTACATAGATAGTTTTGTTATGTAGCTAGCTAGGAACAGCTGTTACATAGATAGTGTTGTTATGTAGCTAGCTAGGAACAGCTGTTACATAGATAGTGTTGTTATGTAGCTAGCTAGGAACAGCTGTTACATAGTGTTGTTATGTAGCTAGCTAGGAACAGCTGTTACATAGATAGTGTTGTTATGTAGCTATAAGGAACAGCTGTTACATAGATAGTGTTGTTATGTAGCTAGCTAGTGTTGTTATGTAGCTATAAGGAACAGCTGTTACATAGATAGTGTTGTTATGTAGCTATAAGGAACAGCTGTTACATAGATAGTGTTGTTATGTAGCTATAAGGAACAGCTGTTACATAGATAGTGTTGTTATGTAGCTAGCTAGTGTTGTTATGTAGCTATAAGGAACAGCTGTTACATAGATAGTGTTGTTATGTAGCTATAAGGAACAGCTGTTACATAGATAGTGTTGTTATGTAGCTATAAGGAACAGCTGTTACATAGATAGTGTTGTTATGTAGCTATAAGGAACAGCTGTTACATAGATAGTGTTGTTATGTAGCTATAAGGAACAGCTGTTACATAGATAGTGTTGTTATGTAGCTAGCTAGGAACAGCTGTTACATAGATAGTGTTGTTATGTAGCTATAAGGAACAGCTGTTACATAGATAGTGTTGTTATATAGCTATAAGGAACAGCTGTTACATAGATAGTGTTGTTATGTAGCTATAAGGAACAGCTGTTACATAGATAGTGTTGTTATGTAGCTAGCTAGGAACAGCTGTTACATAGATAGTGTTGTTATGTAGCTAGCTAGGAACAGCTGTTACATAGATAGTATTGTTATGTAGCTAGCTAGGAACAGCTGTTACATAGATAGTATTGTTATGTAGCTATAAGGAACAGCTGTTACATAGATAGTGTTGTTATGTAGCTAGCTAGGAACAGCTGTTACATAGATAGTGTTGTTATGTAGCTAGCTAGGAACAGCTGTTACATAGATAGTGTTGTTATGTAGCTAGCTAGGAACAGCTGTTACATAGATAGTGTTGTTATGTAGCTATAAGGAACAGCTGTTACATAGATAGTGTTGTTATGTAGCTAGCTAGTGTTGTTATGTAGCTATAAGGAACAGCTGTTACATAGATACTGTTGTTATGTAGCTAGCTAGGAACAGCTGTTACATAGATAGTTTTGTTATGTAGCTAGCTAGGAACAGCTGTTACATAGAGTTTTTGTTATGTAGCTAGCTAGGAACAGCTGTTACATAGATAGTGTTGTTATGTAGCTAGCTAGGAACAGCTGTTACATAGATAGTGTTGTTATGTAGCTATAAGGAACAGCTGTTACATAGATAGTGTTGTTATGTAGCTAGCTAGTGTTGTTATGTAGCTATAAGGAACAGCTGTTACATAGATAGTGTTGTTATGTAGCTATAAGGAACAGCTGTTACATAGATATTGTTGTTATGTAGCTATAAGGAACAGCTGTTACATAGATAGTGTTGTTATGTAGCTATAAGGAACAGCTGTTACATAGATAGTGTTGTTATGTAGCTATAAGGAACAGCTGTTACATAGATAGTGTTGTTATGTAGCTATAAGGAACAGCTGTTACATAGATAGTGTTGTTATGTAGCTATAAGGAACAGCTGTTACATAGATAGTGTTGTTATGTAGCTAGCTAGGAACAGCTGTTACATAGATAGTGTTATGTAGCTAGCTAGGAACAGCTGTTACATAGATAGTGTTGTTATGTAGCTAGCTAGGAACAGCTGTTACATAGATAGTATTGTTATGTAGCTAGCTAGGAACAGCTGTTACATAGATAGTGTTGTTATGTAGCTATAAGGAACAGCTGTTACATAGATAGTGTTGTTATGTAGCTAGCTAGGAACAGCTGTTACATAGATAGTGTTGTTATGTAGCTAGCTAGGAACAGCAGATTCTGGGACAACAGGGAATGAGTATTAGTTTGTACTGTTACATAGATAGTGTTGTTATGTAGCTAGCTAGGAACAGCTGTTACATAGATAGTGTTGTTATGTAGCTAGCTAGGAACAGCTGTTACATAGATAGTGTTGTTATGTAGCTATAAGGAACAGCTGTTACATAGATAGTGTTGTTATGTAGCTAGCTAGTGTTGTTATGTAGCTATAAGGAACAGCTGTTACATAGATAGTGTTGTTATGTAGCTAGCTAGGAACAGCTGTTACATAGATAGTGTTTTTATGTAGCTAGCTAGGAACAGCTGTTACATAGTGTTGTTATGTAGCTAGCTAGGAACAGCTGTTACATAGATAGTGTTGTTATGTAGCTAGCTAGGAACAGCAGATTGTGGGACAACAGGGAATGAATATTAGTTCCTACTGTTACATAGATAGTGTTGTTATGTAGCTAGCTAGGAACAGCTGTTACATAGATAGTGTTGTTATGTAGCTAGCTAGGAACAGCTGTTACATAGATAGTGTTGTTATGTAGCTATAAGGAACAGCTGTTACATAGATAGTGTTGTTATGTAGCTAGCTAGTGTTGTTATGTAGCTATAAGGAACAGCTGTTACATAGATACTGTTGTTATGTAGCTAGCTAGGAACAGCTGTTACATAGATAGTTTTGTTATGTAGCTAGCTAGGAACAGCTGTTACATAGATAGTTTTGTTATGTAGCTAGCTAGGAACAGCTGTTACATAGATAGTTTTGTTATGTAGCTAGCTAGGAACAGCTGTTACATAGATAGTGTTGTTATGTAGCTAGCTAGGAACAGCTGTTACATAGATAGTGTTGTTATGTAGCTAGCTAGGAACAGCTGTTACATAGATAGTGTTGTTATGTAGCTAGCTAGGAACAGCTGTTACATAGATAGTGTTGTTATGAAGCTATAAGAACAGCTGTTACATAGATAGTGTTGTTATGTAGCTAGCTAGTGTTGTTATGTAGCTATAAGGAACAGCTGTTACATAGATAGTGTTGTTATGTAGCTATAAGGAACAGCTGTTACATAGATAGTGTTGTTATGTAGCTATAAGGAACAGCTGTTACATAGATAGTGTTGTTATGTAGCTATAAGGAACAGCTGTTACATAGATAGTGTTGTTATGTAGCTATAAGGAACAGCTGTTACATAGATAGTGTTGTTATGTAGCTATAAGGAACAGCTGTTACATAGATAGTGTTGTTATGTAGCTAGCTAGGAACAGCTGTTACATAGATAGTGTTGTTATGTAGCTATAAGGAACAGCTGTTACATAGATAGTGTTGTTATGTAGCTATAAGGAACAGCTGTTACATAGATAGTGTTGTTATGTAGCTATAAGGAACAGCTGTTACATAGATAGTGTTGTTATGTAGCTAGCTAGGAACAGCTGTTACATAGATAGTGTTGTTATGTAGCTAGCTAGGAACAGCTGTTACATAGATAGTATTGTTATGTAGCTAGCTAGGAACAGCTGTTACATAGATAGTATTGTTATGTAGCTATAAGGAACAGCTGTTACATAGATAGTGTTGTTATGTAGCTAGCTAGTGTTGTTATGTAGCTATAAGGAACAGCTGTTACATAGATAGTGTTGTTATGTAGCTATAAGGAACAGCTGTTACATAGATAGTGTTGTTATGTAGCTAGCTAGTGTTGTTATGTAGCTATAAGGAACAGCTGTTACATAGATACTGTTGTTATGTAGCTAGCTAGGAACAGCTGTTACATAGATACTGTTGTTATGTAGCTAGCTAGGAACAGCTGTTACATAGATAGTTTTGTTATGTAGCTAGCTAGGAACAGCTGTTACATAGATAGTTTTGTTATGTAGCTAGCTAGGAACAGCTGTTACATAGATAGTGTTGTTATGTAGCTAGCTAGGAACAGCTGTTACATAGATAGTATTGTTATGTAGCTAGCTAGGAACAGCTGTTACATAGATAGTGTTGTTATGTAGCTATAAGGAACAGCTGTTACATAGATAGTGTTGTTATGTAGCTAGCTAGGAACAGCTGTTACATAGATAGTGTTGTTATGTAGCTAGCTAGGAACAGCAGATTCTGGGACAACAGGGAATGAGTATTAGTTCGTACTGTTACATAGATAGTGTTGTTATGTAGCTAGCTAGGAACAGCTGTTACATAGATAGTGTTGTTATGTAGCTAGCTAGGAACAGCTGTTACATAGATAGTGTTGTTATGTAGCTATAAGGAACAGCTGTTACATAGATAGTGTTGTTATGTAGCTAGCTAGTGTTGTTATGTAGCTACAAGGAACAGCTGTTACATAGATAGTGTTGTTATGTAGCTAGCTAGGAACAGCTGTTACATAGATAGTGTTTTTATGTAGCTAGCTAGGAACAGCTGTTACATAGTGTTGTTATGTAGCTAGCTAGGAACAGCTGTTACATAGATAGTGTTGTTATGTAGCTAGCTAGGAACAGCAGATTGTGGGACAACAGGGAATGAATATTAGTTCCTACTGTTACATAGATAGTGTTGTTATGTAGCTAGCTAGGAACAGCTGTTACATAGATAGTGTTGTTATGTAGCTAGCTAGGAACAGCTGTTACATAGATAGTGTTGTTATGTAGCTATAAGGAACAGCTGTTACATAGATAGTGTTGTTATGTAGCTAGCTAGTGTTGTTATGTAGCTATAAGGAACAGCTGTTACATAGATACTGTTGTTATGTAGCTAGCTAGGAACAGCTGTTACATAGATAGTTTTGTTATGTAGCTAGCTAGGAACAGCTGTTACATAGATAGTTTTGTTATGTAGCTAGCTAGGAACAGCTGTTACATAGATAGTTTTGTTATGTAGCTAGCTAGGAACAGCTGTTACATAGATAGTGTTGTTATGTAGCTAGCTAGGAACAGCTGTTACATAGATAGTGTTGTTATGTAGCTAGCTAGGAACAGCTGTTACATAGTGTTGTTATGTAGCTAGCTAGGAACAGCTGTTACATAGATAGTGTTGTTATGTAGCTATAAGGAACAGCTGTTACATAGATAGTGTTGTTATGTAGCTATAAGGAACAGCTGTTACATAGATAGTGTTGTTATGTAGCTATAAGGAACAGCTGTTACATAGATAGTGTTGTTATGTAGCTATAAGGAACAGCTGTTACATAGATAGTGTTGTTATGTAGCTAGCTAGGAACAGCTGTTACATAGATAGTGTTGTTATGTAGCTATAAGGAACAGCTGTTACATAGATAGTGTTGTTATGTAGCTATAAGGAACAGCTGTTACATAGATAGTGTTGTTATGTAGCTATAAGGAACAGCTGTTACATAGATAGTGTTGTTATGTAGCTAGCTAGGAACAGCTGTTACATAGATAGTGTTGTTATGTAGCTAGCTAGGAACAGCTGTTACATAGATAGTATTGTTATGTAGCTAGCTAGGAACAGCTGTTACATAGATAGTATTGTTATGTAGCTATAAGGAACAGCTGTTACATAGATAGTGTTGTTATGTAGCTAGCTAGGAACAGCTGTTACATAGATAGTGTTGTTATGTAGCTAGCTAGGAAGTCACTTCATGTTGAACTCAAAACTCTCACCGAGTTTGTCACCGTCATATATCCTGGTGAGGAACTGTATTGCTCGAATCTTCTTGGGTGTGGCGTCGTAGGCTTCCAACGGCCGAACCAGATGACCTGAAAGAGGACGTTGTTGGATAATGTGTTAGCTAGCGTCTATTAAATGGGGCTAACTGCTTATTAAGCGCCTGTTGACGATAGGCTCCTCTGACCGGGGACGTTTTGTTAAGAGACCGAGCCCCCTGACTAAGAGACCGAGCCCCCTGACTAAGAGACCGAGCCCCCTGACTAAGAGACCGAGCCCCCTGACTAAGAGACAGAGCCCCCTGACTAAGAGACCGAGCCCCCTGACTAAGAGACCGAGCCCCCTGACTAAGAGACCGAGCCCCCTGACTAAGAGACCGAGCCCCCTGACTAAGAGACAGAGCCCCCTGACTAAGAGACCGAGCCCCCTGACTAAGGGCCGAGCCCCCTGACTAAGAGCCGAGCCCCCTGACTAAGGGCCGAGCCCCTGACTAAGGGCCGAGGCCCCTGACTAAGAGACCGAGGCCCCCTTGCTCTGAACAGTAACATCATTGCTCACCGTGCAGTTCTGGAAACATCTACGGAACGGTACTTTCAGATCAGCGAGAAATAATTTTCAAAAAACAAAAGGTTCAATTGCTACACACATTTATAGGGTTAGTGTTCCCACACGGTCATACCTCCATGTTCCAGCTTCTACCCCCAAGCCATCACACTGCTGAACAGCTTCTACCCCCAAGCCATCAGACTGCTGAACAGCTTCTCCCCCCCACACACACACAGTTAATTATCTATCCTGATTGCCTGGTCACTTTTATCCCTCCCTGCCTCCCTACACATTGTTTTATTGTGTTACTATTTCCTTGTTTTTTTCTCAACATATTTTTCTTACTTTTTTACTTCTGCATTGGTCTCCTAAGTAAAAATGTCACATTAAAGTCTACACCAGTTGTATTCTGTATGTTTATTTAACTGGGCAAGTCAGTTAAGAACAAATTCTTATTTACAATGACGGCCTACCCCGGCCAAACCCAGACGACGCTGGGCCCAATCGTTCGCCACCCTATGGCACTCCCAATCACAGCCAGTTGTCATACAGGTTGTGACCAATACAATTGGATTTAGACTTGACGAGCCATCTACCTTCCTTCCCTCCCCCCTTCCTTCCCCTACACCCTTCCTTCCCTCCCTTCTTCCTTCCCCTACACCCTTCCTTCCCTCCCCTCTTCATTCCCCTCCCTCCTCCTTCCCTGTCCTCCCCCTTACTTCCCCTACACCTTACTTCCTCCCTTCCCCTCCCCTTACCTCCCTCCCTTCCCCTACACCCTTCCTTCCTCCGATCTTCCCCAACACCTGTGGTTGTGACCAATACAATTGCGTAAAAGCCCATTTAAACGTGGTCGGACCTTCGTATGGAGGGTGTGACGCAACAGCGGTACCTCTGGGGCACGCAGAGGCCAAATCAAGCCCCGTACCGCGCCGCCGCGAACCTCTCAAATGTTGTAACAACGCAGAGGGCTCTGTATAGTTCTGCATGTTCGGAAACACGCTAGATGGCTCATCAAATCTAAATCCAATTGTATTGGTCACAGCCTGTATGACGGTAGGTGGGGGGTGGTACAGTCCTGTGTAAACACAAAACTCACTTCCTTCACAATATCTCTGCACCGCTAAGTGCTAGAAGTATGAAAGCCCTGACTGAGCGGCAGCGCAGCCTAGTGGTTAGAGCGTTGAACTTGTAACCAAAAGGTTGTAAGTTCGAATCCCCGAGCTGACAAGGTAAAAATCTGTCCTTCTGCCCCTGAACAAGGCAGTTAACCCACCGTTCCCCGGTAGGCAGTAATTGTAAATAAGAATTTGTTCTTAACTGACTTGCTTAGTTAAATAAATATCAAATAAATGAGTGTAGTTAACTCAGCATTTCCCAAACTCGGTCCTGGAAGTCCTTTAGTACATAAAAACGCAACAGAACGTTAAATTAACTAAAACTGTGCTGTACTGAACGACCAATTGAAAAACGGTGAGGGGTTGTATAGCTTCAAAAAGCACCGCTTGTCTTTAACAACGAGTCACTGCTTCACACCGAACGGACCAAACTAGTCTGTTCACGACACGTTTTGGGGAAAAACCGCTCAGCACCGTAGCAAACGTTGAAACGAAATGAACGCACCCCCGCAGGTTTAGTTTATGTCCTTGCGCTACACAGCTGATTCAGAGAATACATAATGAGTTGATTTAAGGTTATTTAAATCAGCTGTGTGGTGCTAAAGTAAGGACCAAAAACGAACCTGTTCACCGGGGGATCTAGTCCAACCAACTGGTCCAGCTCACAGTCAACGTTACCACACAGTTAGCTAACATATCTAACTAGCTGGGTATCACGTGGTCTAAAACTAAAAGTTTATAAACATAGCTAGCTAAACAAACTGTTAACACGGGAGTTAATTATTAACTATTTTAGGCAGAGACGTTATTAGAAACCTGTATTGGGTTCGCGTAGATGCTAACGTTAGTTAGCTAGTTAGCTAACTGCATCTGTGAGAAAACGTTACTAACATTGAAGGATGTCTCTGATCTCACAGAAATCACTGTCCTGTTCATTCCTGAACGCCTCAAACGCCACAGATATATAATAATCCACTATCCACCGATTAACAACACATTCCACATCTAGTCCGCGGTCCGCACTCGACTCCATGTTGTCGTGTTGCCGCCACATCTACGATGTAAATAAACTGATGTGTATTTCATCTGCCGCGCTGGTTTAGTGTTCAGTCAAACTTCCGTCTGGCCGCATTTCGCTCACCTTACGCCCACCTACGCTCACATTACGCACCACGTCAAAGACGTCATCGCGGCAAACCGATTACCATTAATTGTGTTTTTTTATATATATATATATATATATAATATTGGATTTTAATTTTAAAAATGTTGCATTTGGGGACAGATTTTTTTTTTTAAGTGTTTGTGTATATAACATTTACCAGACAGAATGAAGAAATGGAAGGACTTAATTCAATGGTTTTGTTTTCCTTTTAGTAACATCTTTCATTGTAAATACATGGGTCTTATTAATGAAATAAAACATTTAAATACTTAACTCGCTCCAAAATAACTTCACAGAGTCACACTCGTAAAAAAAAAAAATGTGTATAATAGTTTACCCTTCATTATCACAGAAAAGGCATAATTATGTCCTCGAAGTCCATGAATTTAGACAAGTTATAGCAAAGGTATATTTTGTGCTTGATTTAAAAGGGAGCAAACAAGCGTTCTTCCATTTAATTTCAGTAATATAGGAATTCCAGAAGAATTTCCCTCTGGGAGGGATCTTGTTCGAGTTAGTGATCTTAAGAATGTATTACATTTCTTATCCAGCAGGGGGCAACCTCTTAACATACACTGTGCATCTATCCTGACATGTTCTCCAAAGCAAAAATGCGATTTAATTAAGTCCTGAAGGTATTGGTTTGAATACAGAATTACATTCTTACTGTATTCTTACAACTATTGTAGGTTTATACAATTGTAACCCCTGACCTTAGTTTAGGTACTTACATTTTTGAAACTCAATTAATATGTTTCTTCAGATAAAATATACGTGTAGTGATGTCCTATGTATTTTTGTTGTTGTATTATAATAGAGTATATACAAATATATACCATTGATTTAGTGTAGGCGGAAGCAGTTGGTCACGGCTAGAAGGGATCCAGCATCTGTCAAATTAACGTCAGATTTGATTTATTTTAGGAGGTTAGGAAGACGCTGCTGGTTGCCGCGTTTGTTTGCCGCGCTCGATTTAAAGGCACAATCTGTAGATTTCTTGGTGTCCGTCATTGATTCTTGAATAATCTGATTTATATGAATCTAATATTATCTTATCAGATTCAAATTCAGTGCATATTGGTTCACATCCACACGGCAATAAATGGAACAGCCAAATAGCCATCATTATTTTAGTCGAATCAGGTTTATCATGCAAAACAACACATTATAAAGACAATTTAAGACACATTTAAAAACATCTTTCAATAATTGGTAGTAGATACCAGGCACACCGGTTTGAGTGTCACGAACTGCAACTCTGTTAAGTTTGTCAACAGTTTCCTGTTTATCAAAGAAAGGTCTTGATAAAGAAAGGAGAAAGGAGCTCCGATGCAAAAATGTAATATCCAAAGTTTGGACAGACAAGCTGTCTTCATCAGGGTATAATCACAAACACTGCGGGATGACTAGTTTATGTAGTGTCAAATGACACAGGTGTATGTAATCATGGCCAAGAGTGGCCTAATATCATTGGTTCGTTCTCAAATATTAAAATGTCATACAAAGAACAGCATACAAACAACAAATGGATAGCATACATTATAGATTAATTTTAGACCGCACGAGCTTACAAACAATGACAATGGCAAAAGTCACAATAATCACAAGATTATGATCATTATTATGCCCTATGGCACCCTATTCCCTATATAGTGCACTACTTTGGACCAGAGCCCTCAGCGTCATGTTCTAAAGCAGTGGACACTATCTTTCAGGTTTCCTCCGTCCCAATAAGTGTTCCATCTTTCAGTGTTCCCTCCGACCCTCCGTCTTTCAGATCCGTTGTCTTTCAGTGTTTCCTCCGTCCCAACTTCCCTCCGTCTTTCAGTGTTCCCTCCGTCTTTCAGTGTTCCCTCCGTCTTTCAGTGTTCCCTCCGTCTATCAGTGTTCCCTCCGTCCCAACTTCCCTCCGTCTATCAGTGTTCCCTCCGTCCCAACTTCCCTCCGTCTTTCAGTGTTCCCTCCGTCCCAACTTCCCTCCGTCTATCAGTGTGCCCTCCGTCTTTCAGTGTTCCCTCCGTCCCAACTTCCCGCCGTCTTTTAGTGTTCCCTCCGTCCCAACTTCCCTCCGTCTTTTAGTGTTCCCTCCGTCTTTCAGTGTTCCCTCCGTCCCAACTTCCCTCCGTCTTTCAGTGTGCCCTCCGTCTTTCAGTGTTCCCTCCGTCTTTCAGTGTTCCCTCCGTCCCAACTTCCCTCCGTCTTTCAGTGTTCCCTCCGTCCCAACTTCCCTCCGTCTTTTAGTGTTCCCTCCGACCCAACTTCCCTCCGTCTTTCAGTGTTCCCTCCATCTTTCAGTGTTCCCTCCGTCCCAACTTCCCTCCGTCCCAACTTCCCTCCGTCTTTCAGTGTTCCCTCCGTCTTTCAGTGTTCCCTCTCCGTCTTTCAGTGTTCCCTCCGTCTTTCACTCATCTCTGCTCTCCTGCACCTGATTCCGTGCACCAGTTACCCACAGCCTGACAGAAACACGCACCACAAATGGAGTCAGCAGGAGCAGTTAACCCGGTACTAGGGGTTGAGGAGCGCGTTCAGCAGCAATACGTCCTCGATCCATGGTGATCACTACCGTTGTAGTTTGCAAGAGGACGTCCGTCGGGAGTTGGCCTGTAGGGACACAACTCTGACCTTCGACCAGCTGGTGGACATGTCCATAAGGTTGGATAACCTGCTGGCTACCCGCAGGCGTCCAGATCGGGGTCTGTCGATCCATCCCCCAGCACCACCGCTCCGACGCCCATGGAGCTGGGAGGTGCTGCACTTAGGGAGACCGGAGGAGGGTCGATTCCATCCCTCAGCACCACCGCTCCGACGCCCATGGAGCTGGGAGGTGCTGCACTTAGGGAGACCGGAGGAGGGTCGATTCCATCCCCCAGCACCACCGCTCCGACGCCCATGGAGCTGGGAGGTGCTGCACTTAGGGAGACCGGAGGAGGGTCGAATTCCATCCCCAGCACCACCGCTCCGTGCGCCCATGGAGCTGGGAGGGCTGCTGCACCGCTTAGGGAGACCGGAGGAGGGTCTTCCTTCATTGATTCTCCTGCACCATCTGTGGCTGCAGAGGGCACACTGCCGGTCGGTGCTGGAGAGGTTCCTCTAGGGGAGTCGCATTGGCTGTGTCACCCCAGGTGAGTCGGTGCAAGGCTCACCCAGAGCCCCCTGTTGCTCACAGGTTTTTGTTTAATAATTTTCCTGAGATTTACCCGCATAAGGCGCTCGTAGATTCAGGCACAGCTAGGAATTTTATTGACAGATCATTTACCCATAGTTTAGGGATCCCCATTGTTCCTGTGGATATGCCTTTCCCTGTTACCCGCCCCTGAGATAGTCGACCATTAGGGTCAGGGCTGATTAGGGAGGCCACCCCACAGCTCCACTGGGCATGGTTACCCCCAGGATGGTCACAAGGAGAGAATTAGTATCTTCCTTATTGATTCTCCTGCGTTTCCCGTGGAGCTGGGCCTACCCTGGTTGGCCTGTCATGACAGAAACACACACTGGAGTTTCGTGGCAACAGAGGCTCTCCCAGGGTGGTCAAGAAAGTGCTTGGAGAGGTGTGTAGGGGTTTCCGTCGGTGCTACTACAGTGGGAAGTCCACACTTGCATTGCTTGCTGTTTGGGGTTTTAGGCTGGGTTTCTGTACAGCACTTTGAGATATCAGCTGATGGAGTACAGGAAGGGCTATATAAATAAATTTTGATTTGATCTCACACCACAAATGGAGTCGCATCCCCTTGAATATGCTGATTTGTCACTCTCCTTCTGTAAAAAGAAACAAACTCAAATGGACTACCACCCCATCAGAGGGGGACTGTGACAGATAAATCTGGAGTCTGTTAGATGACAGCACCAGTGACCCCCCACAGCCTGACAGAAACACACACCACAAATGGAGTCAGCAGGACCAGTTACCCCCACAGCCTGACAGAAACACACACCACAAATGGAGTCAGCAGGACCAGTTACCCCCACAGCCTGACAGAAACACACACCACAAATGGAGTCAGCAGGACCAGTTACCCCCACAGCCTGACAGAAACACACAAACAAATGGAGTCAGCAGGACCAGTTAACAGCCTGACAGAAACACACACCACAAATGGAGTCAGCAGGACCAGTTACCCCCACAGCCTGACAGAAACACACACCACAAATGGAGTCAGCAGGACCAGTTACCCCCACAGCCTGACAGAAACACACACCACAAATGGAGTCAGCAGGACTGAACCCCCACAGCCTGACAGAAACACACACCACAAATGGAGTCAGCAGGACCAGTTACCCCCACAGCCTGACAGAAACACACCACAAATGGAGTCAGGACCAGTTACCCCCACAGCCTGACACAGTGACCCCCATAGCCTGACAGAAACACACACCACAAATGGAGTCAGGGACAGTTACCCCCAGCCTGACAGAAACTCTGGACAGCAGGACAAACCCCCACATCTGACAACAGGAGGTCAGGAGACACAGAGAGTAAAATAAATGACATCCTTTTCACATCAGGTTTTTACATATTGGACATGTTGTTCACAGACTAAAATCTCTTTATTTTAAAACAAATTATATCTACAATCATAAATCAAAATGGATACAGTTTAAAGATACAGCATTAATCAATGGCGGATATTTGCAAAATTGATTAATTGTATTGATTAGGGTAACGCATATCTCATAAAACAAACAGGGTGAGTTGACGATCATCATGATACCCTGTGTCAAATGGCTCTGTTGTTAGACAACTAAATCAGCAGAGAGATGAGGTCAGGAGGGCTGAGGGGAAACAAAATGGTGGACTGAATTAGCCTTCATCATGAGGGAGGTCAGGAGGGCTGAGGGGAAACAAAATGGTGGACTGAATTAGCCTTCATCATGAGGGAGGTCAGGAGGGCTGAGGGGAAACAAAATGGTGGACTGAATTAGCCTTCATCATGAGGGAGGTCAGGAGGGCTGAGGGGGAAACAAAATGGTGGACTGAATTAGCCTTCATCATGAGGGAGGTCAGGAGGGCTGAGGGGGAAACAAAATGGTGGACTGAATTGGACTGCCTTCATCATGAGGGAGGTCAGGAGGGCTGAGGGGGAAACAAAATGGTGGACTGAATTAGCCTTCATCATGAGGGAGGTCAGGAGGGCTGAGGGGGAAACAAAATGGTGGACTGAATTAGCCTTCATCATGAGGGAGGTCAGGAGGGCTGAGGGGGAAACAAAATGGTGGACTGAATTAGCCTTCATCATGAGGGAGGTCAGGAGGGCTGAGGGGGAAACAAAATGGTGGACTGAATTAGCCTTCATCATGAGGGGGGAGGTCAGGAGGGCTGAGGGGGAAACAAAATGGTGGACTGAATTAGCCTTCATCATGAGGGAGGTCAGGAGGGCTGAGGGGGAAACAAAATGGTGGACTGAATTAGCCTTCATCATGAGGGAGGTCAGGAGGGCTGAGGGGAAACAAAATGGTGGACTGAATTAGCCTTCATCATGAGGGAGGTCAGGAGGGCTGAGGGGGAAACAAAATGGTGGACTGAATTAGCCTTCATCATGAGGGAGGTCAGGAGGGCTGAGGGAGGAAACAAAATGGTGGACTGAATTAGCCTTCATCATGAGGGAGGTCAGGAGGGCTGAGGGGGAAACAAAATGGTGGACTGAATTAGCCTTCATCATGAGGGAGGTCAGGAGGGCTGAGGGGGAAACAAAATGGTGGACTGAATTAGCCTTCATCATGAGGGAGGAGGTCAGGAGGGCTGAGGGAGGTCAAACAAAATGGTGGACTGAATTAGCCTTCATCATGAGGGAGGTCAGGAGGGCTGAGGGGAAACAAAATGGTGGACTGAATTAGCCTTCATCATGAGGGAGGTCAGGAGGGCTGAGGGGGAAACAAAATGGTGGACTGAATTAGCCTTCATCATGAGGGAGGTCAGGAGGGCTGAGGGGGAAACAAAATGGTGGACTGAATTAGCCTTCATCATGAGGGGGGTCAGGAGGGCTGAGGGGGAAACAAAATGGTGGACTGAATTAGCCTTCATCATGAGGGAGGTCAGGAGGGCTGAGGGGGAAACAAAATGGTGGACTGAATTAGCCTTCATCATGAGGGAGGTCAGGAGGGCTGAGGGGAAACAAAATGGTGGACTGAATTAGCCTTCATCATGAGGCCTTCATCATGAGGTCAGGAGGGCTGAGGGGGAAACAAAATGGTGGACTGAATTAGCCTTCATCATGAGGGAGGTCAGGAGGGCTGAGGGGGAAACAAAATGGTGGACTGAATTAGCCTTCATCATGAGGGAGGTCAGGAGGGCTGAGGGGAAACAAAATGGTGGACTGAATTAGCCTTCATCATGAGGGAGGTCAGGAGGGCTGAGGGGGTGGACTGAACAAAATGGTGGACTGAATTAGCCTTCATCATGAGGGAGGTCAGGAGGGCTGAGGGGGAAACAAAATGGTGGACTGAATTAGCCTTCATCATGAGGGAGGTCAGGAGGGCTGAGGGGGAAACAAAATGGTGGACTGAATTAGCCTTCATCATGAGGGAGGTCAGGAGGGCTGAGGGGAAACAAAATGGTGGACTGAATTAGCCTTCATCATGAGGGGAGGTCAGGAGGGCTGAGGGGGAAACAAAATGGTGGACTGAATTAGCCTTCATCATGAGGGAGGTGGACAGGAGGTCAGGAGGAGGGGAAACAAAATGGTGGACTGAATTAGCCTTCATCATGAGGGAGGTCAGGAGGGCTGAGGGGAAACAAAATGGTGGACTGAATTAGCCTTCATCATGAGGGAGGTCAGGAGGGCTGAGGGGGAAACAAAATGGTGGACTGAATTAGCCTTCATCATGAGGGAGGTCAGGAGGGGACTGAGGGGGAAACAAAATGGTGGACTGAATTAGCCTTCATCATGAGGGGAGGTCAGGAGGGCTGAGGGGAAACAAAATGGTGGACTGAATTAGCCTTCATCATGAGGGAGGTCAGGAGGGCTGAGGGGGAAACAAAATGGTGGACTGAATTAGCCTTCATCATGAGGGAGGTCAGGAGGGCTGAGGGGGAAACAAAATGGTGGACTGAATTAGCCTTCATCATGAGGGAGGTCAGGAGGGCTGAGGGGGAAACAAAATGGTGGACTGAATTAGCCTTCATCATGAGGGAGGTCAGGAGGGCTGAGGGGAAACAAAATGGTGGACTGAATTAGCCTTCATCATGAGGGAGGTCAGGAGGGCTGAGGGGGAAACAAAATGGTGGACTGAATTAGCCTTCATCATGAGGGAGGTCAGGAGGGCTGAGGGGGAAACAAAATGGTGGACTGAATTAGCCTTCATCATGAGGGAGGTCAGGAGGGCTGAGGGGAAACAAAATGGTGGACTGAATTAGCCTTCATCATGAGGGAGGTCAGGAGGGGGAAACAAAATGGTGGACTGAATTAGCCTTCATCATGAGGGAGGTCAGGAGGGCTGAGGGGGAAACAAAATGGTGGACTGAATTAGCCTTCATCATGAGGGAGGTCAGGAGGGCTGAGGGGGAAACAAAATGGTGGACTGAATTAGCCTTCATCATGAGGGAGGTCAGGAGGGCTGAGGGGGAAACAAAATGGTGGACTGAATTAGCCTTCATCATGAGGGAGGTCAGAGGGCTGTTGGGAAACAAAATGGTGGACTGAATTAGCCTTCATCAGGGAGGGAGGTCAGGAGGGTTGGTTGAGGGGGAAAAACAAAATGGTGGACTGAATTAGCCTTCATCATGAGGGAGGTCAGGAGGGCTGAGGGGGAAACAAAATGGTGGACTGAATTAGCCTTCATCATGAGGGAGGTCAGGAGGGCTGAGGGGGAAACAAAATGGTGGACTGAATTAGCTTCATCTGAGGAGGTCAGGAGGGCTGAGGGGAAACAAAATGGTGGACTGAATTAGCCTTCATCATGAGGTTGAGGTCAGCTTCCTGTTGGTTGAGGGGGAAACAAAATGGTGGACTGAATTAGCCTTCATCATGAGGGAGGTCAGGAGGGCTGAGGGAAAACAAAATGGTGGACTGAATTAGCCTTCATCATTCCTGAGGAGGTCAGGAGGGCTGTTGGGGAAACAAAATGGTCACTAAAGCTTCCTGTTGGTTGAGACCCAGGACTGAAGGGGAAACAAAAAGCTTCCTGTTGGTTAGCCTTCATCATGAGGGAGGTCAGGAGGGCCTGTTGGTTGAAACAAAATGGTGGACTGAAAGCTTCCTGTTGGTTGAGACCCATTGTCAGGGTTGGGACAGACCCAATGTCACTACAAGCTTCCTGTTGGTTGAGGAGGCAAGCTTCCTGTTGGGACAACAAAATGGTGGACTGAATTAGCCTTCATCTGTTGGTTGTCAGACCCAATGCCAACAAAATCCTGTTGGTTGACAGACCCAGCCACTACATCATGAGGGAGGTTCCTGTTGGTTGACAGACCCAAACAAAATGGTTCCTGAATTAGACCCACTTCATGTTGGGGACAGACCCAATGTCACTACAAGGGCTGTTGGTTGAAGACCCAATGGTTGGACTGAATTAGCCTTCAAGCTTCCTGAGGGAGGTCAGGAGGGCTTCCTGTTGGTGGACTGAAGCCTTCACACCAGGGAGGTCAGGAGGGGCTGAGGGGAAACAAAATGGTTGGACTGACAGACCCAATGTCACTACAAGCTTCCTGTTGGTTGAGGGAAACAAATGGTTGGTTGAATTAGACCCAATGTCACTAAAGGGCTGGTTGGTTGACAGACCCTTCGTCACTACAAGCTTCCTGTTGGTTGACAGACCCAATGTCATAGGGAGCTTCCTGTTGGTTGAAACAAAATGGTCACTGAAAGCTTCCTGTTGGTTGAGGGGGAAACCCATGGTGGACTGAATTAGCTTCCTGTTGGTTGGTCATTGTCAGGAGGGCTGAGGGAAACAAAATGTCACTGAAGCTTCCTGTTGGTTGACAGACCCAATGTCACTACAAGCTGAGGGGTTGAAAGACAAAATGGTGGACTGAAAGCCTGTTGGTCATGAGGGAGGTCAGGAGCTTCCTGTTGGTTGAAACAAAATTCCTGTTGGTGGACTGAATGCCTTCAAGCTTCCTGTTGGTTGAGGACCCATTGAGGGCTGAAGGGGGTTGACAGACCCATCAACAAGCTTCCTGTTGGTGGACTGAATTAGCCTTCATCACTACAGGTCAGGAGGGCTGATTGGGGACTACAAAATGGTTGGACAGAATTAGCCTTCATCCTGTTGGTTGTCAGGAGGGCTGAGGGGAAAACAAAATGGTGGACTGACCCATCACGTGTCAGGAGGGCTGACAAGCTTCCTGTTGGTTGACAGACCCATTGTCACTACAAGCTTCCTGTTGGTTGTCACTACAAGCTTCCTGTTGGTTGAGACCCATTGTCACTACAAGCTTCCTGTTGGTTGACAGACCCATTGTCACTACAAGCTTCCTGTTGGTTGACAGACATTGTCACTACAAGCTTCCTGTTGGTTGACAGACCCATTGTCAGCCAAGCTTCCTGTTGGTTGACAGACCCATTGTCACTACAAGCTTCCTGTTGGTTGACAGACCCATGTCACTACAAGCTTCCTGTTGGTTGACAGACCCATTGTCACTACAAGCTTCCTGTTGGTTGACAGACCCAATGTCACTACAAGCTTCCTGTTGGTTGACAGACCCATTGTCACTACAAGCTTCCTGTTGGTTGACAGACCCATTGTCACTACAAGCTTCCTGTTGGTTGACAGACCCATTGTCACTACAAGCTTCCTGTTGGTTGACAGACCCATTGTCACTACAAGCTTCCTGTTTCCTGGTGTCACTACAAGCTGACAGACCCATTGTCACTACAAGCTTCCTGTTGGTTGACAGACCCAATGTCCACTACAAGCTTCCTGTTGGTTGACAGACCCAATGTCACTACAAGCTTCCTGTTGGTTGACAGACCCATCACTACAAGCTTCACCAATGAAGATTCCTGTTAAAGGCTGTGTGTGTCCAACTGGCTCCACTACAAGCTTCCTGTTGGTTGAATGCACTTCCTGTTGGTTGAGGCCACTACAAGCTTCCTGTTGGTTGACAGACCCAATGTCACTAAAGCTACAGACCCAATGTCACTATATGTCACTACAAGGGAATTTGACCCCAGTTACAAGGTTGACAGACCCACTGTCACTACAAGCTTCCTGTTGGTTGACAGACCCATACTACAAGCTTCCTGTTGGTTGACAGACCCATTGCCACTACAAGCTTCCTGTTGGTTGGGACAGTCACTACAAGCTTCCTGTTGGTTGACAGACCCAATGTCACTACAAGGTAAGACCCAATGTCACTACAAGCTTCCTGGAGGACTTGTTGGTTGACAGACCCATTGTCACTACAAGGGGGGCCTGTTGGTTGACAGACCCAATGTCACTACAAGGGTTGGTTGACTTGTCACTACAAGCTTCCTGTTGGTTGAAGACCCATTGTCACTAAAGCTTCCTGTTGGTTGACAGACCCAATGTCACTACAAGCTTCCTGTTGGTTGACAGACCCATTGCCACTACAAGGGGGACAGACCCATTGTCACTACAAGGGGTCTGACAGAAACATTTCCTGTTGTAAAGGGGGACAGGACTTGGGGTCTGACAGACCCATTGGTAAAGGGAGGACTTTCCTGTTGGTTGAAGACATTGCCACTAAAGGGGGCTTGGGGTCTGGTTGAAACATTGTCACTAAAGCTTCCTGTTGGTTGACAGACCCAATGTCACTACAAGCTGGGGTCTGGGAAGACATTGACAGACCCAATGTCACTACAAGCTTCCTGTTGGACCCAATGTCACAGGACTTGGGAAACATTGGTAAAGGGGGGACAGACCCATTGCCACTTTCCTGTTGGGTCTGAAGACATTGTCACTAAAGGCTGGGACACCCAATGTCACTTGGGGTCTGGTTGAAACAATGTCACTTCCATAGGGCTCTGGACTTGGTACTATGAAGATTTGATTAAAGGCTGGGTTCCATAGGGCTCTGGTCTAAAGGTGGGAATAGGGTGCCAGTTGGGACAACAAAGCTCAAGTATGGGAAACATTGGTAAAGGGGGGACAGGACTTGGGGTCTGGGAAACATTGGTAAAGGGGGGGACTTGGGAAACATTGTAAAGGGGGCTTGGGGAAACATTGGTAAAGGGGGAGGACTTGGGAAACATTGGTAAAGGGGGACTTGGGGTCTGGGAAACATTGGTAAAGGGGGGACTTGGGGTCTGGGAAACATTGGTAAAGGGGGGACAGGACATTTGGGGTCTTGGGAAACACTGGTAAAGGGGGACTTGGGAAACTTGGGGTCTGGGAAACATTGGTAAAGGGGGGACTTGGGGTCTGGGAAACATTGGTAAAGGGGGACTTGGGAAACACTGGTAAAGGGGGACTTGGGAAACACTGGTAAAGGGGGACAGGACTTGGGGTCTGGGAAACATTGGTAAAGGGGGACTTGGGAAACATTGGTAAAGGGGGACTTGGAAACATTGGTAAAGGGGGGCTGGTAAAGGGGGGACTTGGGAAACACTGGTAAAGGGGGGACTTGGGGTCTGGGAAACACTTGGGAAACACTAAAGGGGGGACTTGGGAAACACTGGTAAAGGGGGGGACTTGGGAAACACTGGTAAAGGGGGGACTTGGGAAACACTGGTAAAGGAGGGGGACTTGGGAAACACTGGTAAAGGGGGACTTGGGAAACACTGGTAAAGGGGGACTTGGGAAACACTGGTAAAGGGGGACTTGGGAAACACTGGTAAAGGGGGACTTGGGAAACACTGGTAAAGGGGGGACTTGACACTGGTAAAGGGGGACTTGGGAAACACTGGTAAAGGGGGACTTGGGAAACACTGGTAAAGGGGGGGGGACAACACTGGTAAAGGGGGGGACACTGGTAAAGGGGGGACTAACACTGGTAAAGGGGGGACTTAGACACTGGTAAGGGGGAAAACACTGTTAAAGGGGGGACATGGAAACACTGTTAAAGGGGGGGGGACATGGGAAACACTGGTAAAGGGGGGACTTGGGAAACACTGGTAAAGGGGGGGACTTGGGAAACACTGGTAAAGGGGGACTTGGGAAACACTGGTAAAGGGGGACTTGGGAAACACTGGTAAAGGGGGACTTGGGAAACACTGGTAAAGGGGGGGGACTTGGGAAACACTGGTAAAGGGGGGGGACTTGGGAAACACTGGTAAAGGGGGGGACTTGGGAAACACTGGTAAAGGGGGGGACTTGGGAAACACTGGTAAAGGGGGGGACTTGGGAAACACTGTAGCAGCTCCTAACCAAGGAGGAAAAACAACCAATGAGACAAAATACAAAGAATCAACAAAAATACATTTTTCAGCGTTTCGGATTTGCTCAATTCTGGTAGAACCTCCCCCGAACGTCATTTCACCCCTGTCCTGTCTGTCCATTGGGTGTCCTAGACAAATCCTGGAGTGTAGTTAACTCAGAACGTCATTTCACCCCTGTCCTGTCTGTCCATTGGGTGTCCTAGACAAATCCTGTTTAACGTCCAATCACAACTCAGTGTCTTCAGAGCAGAACAATGATTGTGACTGACACCTCGACAGTTCCATACTGCAGGTTCTTCATCAAAAAGACAGAAGAGGAGCTCCTTAAAAAAGCAAACTGGCTGACTGGCTGACTGGCTGGCTGGCTGACTGATTGACTGGCTGATTGACTGGCTGGCTGGCTGGCTGACTGATTGACTGACTGACTGGCTGGCTGGCTGGCTGGCTGATTGACTGATTGACTGACTGGCTGACTGATTGACTGGCTGACTGGCTGGCTGGCTGGCTGACTGGCTGATTGACTGACTGACTGGCTGGCTGGCTGACTGACTGACTGATTGACTGACTGACTGATTGACTGACTGGCTGACTGGCTGGCTGGCTGACTGGCTGACTGGCTGGCTGACTGGCTGACTGGCTGGCTGACTGACTGAATGGGACTCACAGCAGAGGAGGGCAGGTTGGTCTCTCCCTGTCCCAGAACAGTGGCAGTTGAGTGATCACTATCAAACACAAAAGGATTAGCGGCCAAGGGTTCAGCTTGAGATTCAGCCCCAGTCTCTCTGTGTGGAGGACTGACCCAGATACAGACCCAGATAAAGCCCTAGTCTCGCTGTGTGGACAGACTGACCCAGATACAGACTCATATTCAGCCCTAGTCTCTGTGTGTAGAGGACTGACCCAGATACAGACCCAGATAAAGCCCTAGTCTCTCTGTGTGGAGGACTGACCCAGATACAGACCCAGATAAAGCCCTAGTCTGTGTGGAGGACAGACCCAGACCCATATTTAGCCCTAGTCTCTCTGTGTAGAGGACTGACCCAGATACAGACCCAGAAGCATATTCAGCCCTAGTCTCACTGTGTGGACAGACTGACCCAGATACAAAACCATATTCAGCCCTAGTCTCTCTGTGTGGACAGACTGACCCAGATACAGACCCATATTCAGCCCTAGTCTCTCTGTGTAGAGGACAGGCCCAGAAACATATTCAGCCCTAGTCTCGCTGTGTGGACAGACTGACCCAGATAAAGCCCTAGTCTCGCTGTGTGGACAGACTGACCCATATTCAGCCCTAGTCTCTCTGTGTGTAGGACAGACCCAGATAAAGCCCTAGTCTCTCTGTGTGGAGGACAGACCCAGATAAAGCCCTACTCTCTCTGTGTGGACACTCTGACCCAGATAAAGCCCTAGTCTCTCTATGTGGACAGACAGACCCAGATAAAGCCCTAGTCTCTCTGTGTGGAGGACAGACCCAGATAAAGCCCTAGTCTCTCTGTGTGGAGGACAGACCCAGATACAGGTCTCCCTGTCAGTGGGGTGGAGACAGCCATGCTGGAAGCACTTTTTCTAAGGGCAGAGAGTCAGGGACTTCAGGGGAGCCCCTGTAGTGTGTATGGGGGTACAGCTGTTCTACATTCACGAGGTCACAGATCACACCCCATCCTATCAGTCCAGAGGTACCACCAGAACCCCCATGATGTGTTCAACGGTCCAGAGAGGTCCGGGGGTATCAGACGGTCCAGAGAGGTCCGGGGTACCAGACGGTCCGGGAGTATCAGACGGTCCAGAGAGGTCCGGGGGTACCAGACGGTCCAGAGAGGTCCGGGGGTATCAGACGGTCCAGAGAGGTCCGGGGTACCAGACAGTCCAGAGGTATCAGACGGTCCAGAGAGGTTCGGGGGTATCAGACGGTCCAGAGAGGTCCGGGGGTACCAGACGGTCCAGAGAGGTCCGGGGGTATCAGACGGTGAAGAGCTGTGTTTGGCTGCTCAGCCCTCAGACAGAGAACTCCACACCACTACGGCGTGTACGTGTCATCAGTAGGCGCCGCAGACGCAGGCCGGTGAATGGGTTGAACCAGAGGAAGGAGGGCGGGCCTCCGAACACGGCCTTCATCCCCTCCCAGCGCACACGCCGCTCCCACGTCGGCTTCTCATTCTTCAGACGCTCGATCTCCTGGGAGATGAAACAGACACCGACAGACAGACACAGACAACAGACAGACACTTTAGTCAACACACTATTTTAATGAAACCGTGCTACTGCTGCCTCAACTAGGTCGATTCAGGACAGACATTTTGTTCTATTTGTTCATGGATATCAGGGGAAAACTGAAGGAGTTGGACCAGAATGATCTGTAGTCCAGTCAGACTAGGAGATGACTCAGGGACCAGAATGATCTGTAGTCCAGTCAGACTAGGAGATGACTCAGGGACCAGAATGATCTGTAGTCCAGTCAGACTAGGAGATGACTCAGGGACCAGAATGATCTGTAGTCCAGTCAGACTAGGAGATGACTCAGGGTCTGAGTCATCTCCTATTACAGGGGCTGAGTCACTGGCTTACTAGGGCTCTTCCATACCGTCCCTAGGAGGGGTGCGTCACTTGAGTGAGTTGAGTCACTGATGTGATCTTCCTGTCTGGGTTGGTGCCCCCCCCTTGGGTTGTGCCCATGGCGGAGATCTTTGTGGGCTATACTCGGCCTTGTCTCAGGATGGTAAGTTGGTGGTTGAAGATATCCCTCTAGTGGTGTGGGGGCTGTGCTTTGGCAAAGTGAGTGGGGTTATATCCTTCCTGTTTGGCCCTGTACGGGGGTGTCATCGGATGGGGCCACAGTGTCTCCTGACCCCTCCTGTCTCAGCCTCCAGTATTTATGCTGCAGTAGTTTGTGTCGGGGGGCTAGGGTCAGTTTGTTATATCTGGAGTATATCTGGAGTACTTCTCCTGTCCTATCCGGTGTCCTGTGTGAATTTAAGTATGCTCTCTCTAATTCTCTCTTTCTCTCTCTCTCTCGGAGGACCTGAGCCCTAGGACCATGCCTCAGGACTACCTGACATGATGACTCCTTGCTGTCCCCAGTCCACCTGGCCGTGCTGCTGCTCCAGTTTCAACTGTTCTGCCTTATTATTATTGGATCATGCTGGTCATTTATGAACATTTGAACACTTGCTTCTGTGCCTGAGCTACAGGCAGTTAGATTTGGGTATGTCTTAAGGCGGAAATTGCACAAAGTAGGGGGGAGCTGTAAGAGGTTATCAAACTCAGTTCTTCACAATTCCTGACATTTGATCTTAGTAGAAATTCCCTGTCTTAGGTCAGTTAGAATCCCCACTTTATTTTAAGAATGTGAAATGTCAGAATAATAGTAGAGAGAATGATTTATTTCAGCTTTTATTTCTTTCATCACATTCCCAGTGGGTCAGAAGTTTACATACACTCAATTAGTATTTGGTAGCGTTGCCTTTAAATTGTTTAACTTGGGTCAAATGTTTCAGGTAGCCTTCCACAAGCTTCACACAATAAGTTGGGTGAATTTTGGCCCATTCCTCCTGACAGAGCTGGTGTAACTGAGTCAGGTTTGTAGGCCTCCTTGTTCGCACACGCTTTTTCAGTTCTGCCCACACATTTTCAATAGGATTGAGGTCAGGGCTTTGTGATGGCCACTCCAATACCTTGACTTTGTTGTCCTTAAGCCATTTTTCCACAACTTTGGAAGTATGCTTGGGGTCATTGTCCATTTGGAAGACCCATTTTGCGACCAAGCTTTAACTTCCTGACTGATGTCTTGAGATGTTGATTCAATATATCCACATCATTTTCCTTCTCATGAGGTCATCTATTTTGTGAAGTGCACCAGTCCCTCCTGCAGCAAAGCACCCCCACAACATGATGCTGCCACCCCCGTGCTTCATGGTTGGGATGGTGTTCTTCGGCTCGCAAGCTTCCCCCTATTTCCTCCAAACATGATGATGGTCATTATGGCCAAACAGTTCTATGTTTGTTTCATCAGATCAGAGGACATTTCTCCAAGAAGTACTATCTTTGTCCCCATGTGCAGTTGCAAACCGTAGTCAGGCTTTTTTATGGCGGTTTTGGAGCAGTGGCTTCTTCCTTGCTGAGTGGCCTTTCAGGTTATGTTGATATAGGACTCGTTTTACTGTGGATATAGATACTTTTGTACCTGTTTCCTCCAGCATCTTCACAAGGTCCTTTGCTGCTGTTCTGGGTTTGATTTGCACTTTATGCACCAAAGTACGTTCATCTCTAGGAGACAGAACGTGTCTCCTTCCTGAGCGGTATGACGGCTGCGTGGTCCCATGGTTTTTATACTTGCGTACTATTGTTTGTACAGATGAACGTGGTATCTTCAGGTGTTTGGAAAATGCTCCCAAAGATGAACCAGAGGTCTTGGCTGATTTCTTTTGATTTTCCAATGATGTCAAGCAAAGAGGCACTGAGTTTGAAGCTAGGCCTTGAAATAGATCCACAGGTACACCTCCAATTGATTCAAATGGATGTCAATTAGCCTATCAGAAGCTTCTGAAGCCATGACATAATTTCTGGAATTTTCCAAGCTGTTTAAAGGCACAGTCAACTTCGTGTATGTAAACTTCTGACCCACTGGAATTGTGATACAGTGAGTTATAAGTGAAATAATCTTCCTGTAAATAATTGGTGGAACAATGACTTGTGTCATGCACAAAGTAGATGTCCTAACCGACTTGCCAAAACTATAGTTTGTTAACAAGAAATGTGTGGAGTGGTTGAAAAACGAGTTTTAATGAGTCCAACCTAAGTGTATGTAAACTTCCGACTTCAACTGTACTTGTCCATTTACTTTCGATACGTACGTACATTTAAAACCAAATACCTTTACTCAAGTAGTATTTTACTGGGTGACTTTCACTCTAGTATTTTACCAGGTGACTTTTACTCAAGTAGTATTTTACCTGGGTGACTTTCACTTTTACTCAAGTAGTAGTTTACCTGGGTGACTTTCACTTTTACTCAAGTAATATTTTACCAGGTGACTTTTACTCAAGTAGTATTTTACTGGGTGACTTTCACTCAAGTAGTATTTTGCTGGGTGACTTTTACTCAAGTAGTATTTTACTGGGTGACTTTTACTCAAGTAGTATTTCACTGGGTGACTTTTACTCAAGTAGTATTTCACTGGGTGACTTTCACTTTTACTTGATTCATTATCTATTAAAGTATCTTTACTTTTACTCAAGTATGACAAGTATGACAATTGAGAGCTTTTTCCACCACTGCAGGCTGGACGGTGTCAGTAATAATGTGTTAACCTTGACACTTCCTTTAAGTGGTGACGACCACAGAGCTTGGTGCCTCACCGTCTCGTCGTTGCAGATGGAGTGTATCTGCGTTCCGAACATCACCACGGTGAAGGTGAGGAAGAGGAAGGCCTCCAGACAGAGGAAGATCATCAGCATCACCGCCACTGGCGGAGAGAAGTCGGTGCATTCTGGGAGATGGATTTGTGGGAGAGGAGAGAGGTGTCATTATTTTGACAGAGGAGGAGAGGGGTGTCATTATTTTGTCAGAGGAGGAGAGGGGTGTCATTATTTTGTCAGAGGAGGAGAGGGGTGTCATTATTTTGTCAGAGGAGGAGAGGGTGTCATTATTTTGACAGAGGAGGATTATTTTTGTGAGGGGAGGGTCATTATTTTGTCAGAGGAGGAGAGGGTGTCATTATTTTGACAGAGGAGGAGAGGGGTGTCATTATTTTGACAGAGGAGGAGAGGGGTGTCATTATTTTGTCAGAGGAGGAGAGGGTGTCAGTCAGAGGAGGAGAGGGGTGTCATTATTTTGACAGAGGAGGAGAGGGGTGTCATTTTGTCAGAGGAGGAGAGGGGTTTTGACAGAGGAGGAGAGGGGTGTCATTATTTTGACAGAGGAGGAGAGGGGTGTCATTATTTTGACAGAGGAGGAGAGGGGTGTCATTATTTTGACAGAGGAGGAGAGGGTCATTATTTTGACAGTCATTATTTTGACAGAGGAGGAGAGGGGTGTCATTATTTTGTCCTCTGATCATAAAGGTTCTATTAACATTTAAAAGCATTTCAAATCAAATGTATCATCATCATCATCATCATCATTATTATAAACATCATTATCATCAATCTTCATCATCATCATCATCCTCATTATTTCATCATCATCATCCTCATTATTTCATCATCATATCCAAGATGGCGTAGCAGTCATGCATCTTTGTCTTCGTCTTGTCGCGTCCAGTGTATATATATTTTTTCTTCGCATTTATTTAAAAAATATTTTTTAAACCTCAACTTCAACATACTCTCCTGCAACGCGCCTCACCCAATGTGGTATAGATCTGCTATTTTCTTTACTTTAGAACCGGAATCCCCAACAGAAGCTAGCCAGCTAACTAGCTAGTAGTCAGCTAGCCACTGCTCGCGGTCATAAGCTAACCTTTAGCCCGGACAACTCCTGCCAGTCTGCACAGCGCGATTCAACCCAGAGCATACTGGACTCTTTTTCCCCCACATATACTGATACCTACAGCAAGCTCTGAACCTTCTCATCTGGATCATCACAGCTAGCTAGCGGCTATCCAAGGGCTACCCCCTGGCTAACGTCTCTGTTCCGAAGAAAGCAACAATTAGCCTGGAGCTAGCCTGTGCTAGGCCCATCCCCAGTAAGCTGAAGAGGTCCATCAGCCACTTGGGATACAATACCTATTTTGCCAATTGGCCTGGACCCTTTTATTACACGGAGCCCTGCCGATCCGTCACGACTGGTCTGTCGATGTAACCACACGAGGGGGCTACAACTGACTCTTCCATGCATAAGGCTCTTCTGCGAGTCTGCTAGCCCCGGCCCACAAGCTGTCTGAATCACCGTGTCTCCAGCTCGCCCAGCTACTCACTAGACCCCATGATCACTCGGCTACGCACGCCTCTCCCTTTTAACATGCCTTGTCCATCGCTGTTTTGGTTAGTGATAACGGTCTTATTTCACTGTGGAGCCTCCAGCCCTGCTCAATATGCCTCAGCTAACCATTTTGTTCCACCTCCCACACATGCGGTGACCTCAACTGGTTTAAAAGGGTCTCTAGAGACAATACCCCTCTCATCGTTACTCAATGCCTAGGTTTACCTCCACTGTATTCACATCCTACCATACCCTTGTCTGTACATTATGCCTTGAGTCTATTCTTCCGTGCCCAGAAACCTGCTCCTTTTACTCTCTGTTCCGAACGTACTAGACGACCAGTTTTTATAACCTTTAGCCCCACCCTCATCCTACTCCTCCTCTGTTCCTCTGGTGATGTAGAGGTAAATCCAGGTCCTGCAGTGCCTAGCTCCACTCCTATTCCCCAGGGCTCTCTCTTTTGATGACTTCTGTAATCGTAAAAGCCTTGGTTTCATGCATTTTAACATAAGAAGCCTCCTCAAGTTTGTTTTATTCACTGCTTTACCACACTCTGCCAACGCGGATGTCCTAGCTGTGTCTGAATCTTGGCTTAGGAAGGCCACCAAAAACCCTGACATTCCCATCCCTAACTATAACATTTTTCGACAAGATAGAAATGCGGTCATCCCCCTGTTCAAAGGGGGACCCAAACTGCTACAGACCGACTCTATCCTACCCTGCCTTTCTAAGGTCTTCGAAAGCCAAGTCAACAAACAGATTACCGACCATTTCAAATCCCACCGTATCTTCTCCGTTATGCAATCTGGTTTCAGAGCTGGTCATGGGTGCACCTCAGCCACACCCTAAACGATATCATAAACGATATCATAACCGTCGATAAGAGACAATACTGCAGCTTTCGACTCTGTCAATCACAACATTCTTATCGGCAGACAACAGCCTTGGCTTCTCAAATGACTGCCTCGCCTGGTTCACCAACTACTTCTCAGATAGAGTTCAGTGTGTCAAATCGGAGGGCCTGTTGTCCAGACCTCTGGCAGTCTCTATGGGGGTGGCACAGGGTTCAATTCTCGGGTCGACTCTCTTCTCTGTATACATCAATGATGCCGCTCTTGCTGCTGGTGATTCTCTGATCCACCTCTAAGCAGACGACACCATCCTGTATAACTCTGGCCCTTCTTTGGACACTGTGTTAATTAACTAACCTCCAGACGAGCTTCAATGCCATACAACTCTCCTTCAGTGGCCTCCAACTGCTCTTAAACGCAAGTAAAACTAAATGCATGCTCTTCAACCGATCACTACCTGCACCTACCCGCCTGTCCAACATCACTACTCCGGACGGTTCCGACTTAGAATACGTGGACAACTACAAATACCTAGGTGTCTGGTTAGACTGTAAACTCTCCTTCCAGACTCATACTAAACATCTCCAATCCAAAATGAAATCTAGAATCAGCTTCCTATTTCGCAACAAAGCATCCTTCAATCATGCTGCCAAACATACCCTCGTAAAACTGACCATACTACCAATCCTCGACTTTGGCGATGTCATTCACAAAATAGCCTCCAATACCCTACTCAATAAATTGGATGCAGTCTATCACAGTGCCATCCGTTTTGTCACCAAAGCCCCATATACTACCCACCACTACTTCGCCACCAAAGCCCCATATACTACCCACCACTACTTCGCCACCATGGCCTATTTATTGCCTTACCTCTCTTATCCTACCTCATTTGCACATGCTGTATATATATTTACCTACTGTATTATTGACTGTATGTTTGTTTTACTCCATGTGTAACTCTGTGTTGTTGTTTGTGTCGAACTGCTTTGCTTTATCTCTATCTGCCATTACACTAAAGAAATGTAACAGTAAACAGTAGCCTAACAGTGAATGTATGTATACAGTAGCCTACCACAGTGAATGTAACAGTAGCCTACCACAGTGAATGTAACAGTAAACAGTGAATGCCTAGCCACAGTGAATGTAACAGTAAACAGTAGCCTACAGTAACAGTGAATGTACCTAGTGAATGTAGCAGTAAACAGTAGCCTACCACAGTGAATGTAACAGTAGCCTACCACAGTGAATGTAACAGTAGCCTAGTAGTCTAGTCTACCACAGTGAATGTAGAGCCTAGTAAAACAGTAGCCTACCACAGTGAATGTAGCAGTAGCCTACCACAGTGAATGTAACAGTAATGCCTAGCCACAGTGAATGTAACAGTAATGTAACAGTAGCCTACCACAGTGAATGTAACAGTAGCCTACCACAGTGAATGTAACAGTAAACAGTGAATGTAGAAGTAAACCTACCACAGTGAATGTAACAGTAAACAGTAGCCTACCACAGTGAATGTAACAGTAGTCAGTAAACAGTAGCCTACCACAGTGAATGTAACAGTAGCCTACCACAGTGAATGTAACAGTAAACAGTAGCCTACCACAGTGAATGTAACAGTAAACAGTAGCCTACCACAGTGAATGTAGAAGTAAACAGTAGCCTACCACAGTGAATGTAACAGTAGCCTACCACAGTGAAACAGTAGTCTACCACAGTAATGTAACAGTAGCCTACACAGTGAATGTAACAGTAGTCTACCACAGTGAATGTAACAGTAAACAGTAGCCTACCACAGTGAATGTAAACAGTAGGCTACCACAGTGAATGTAACAGTAAACAGTAGCCTACCACAGTGAATGTAACAGTAGCCTACCACAGTGAATGTAACAGTAAACAGTAGCCTACCACAGTGAATGTAACAGTAGCCTACCACAGTGAATGTAGCAGTAAACAGTAGCCTACCACAGTGAATGTAACAGTAGCCTACCACAGTGAATGTAACAGTAAACAGTAGCCTACCACAGTGAATGTAACAGTGTAACAGTGAATGTAGCAGTACCTACAGTGAATGTAACAGTAAACAGTAGCCTACCACAGTGAATGTAACAGTAGTCTAGTAAACAGTAGCCTACCACAGTGAATGTAACAGTAGCCTACCACAGTGAATGTAACAGTAGCCTACCACAGTGAATGTAACAGTAAACAGTAGCCTACCACAGTGAATGTAGAAGTAAACAGCCTACCACAGTGAATGATAAACAGTAGCCTACCAGTAATGTACAGTAGCCTACCACAGTGAATGTAGCAGTAAACAGTAGCCTACCACAGTGAATGTAACAGTAAACAGTAGCCTACCACAGTGAATGTAAGTAGCCTACCACAGTAGGCTACCACAGTGAATGTAACAGTAAACAGTAGCCTACCACAATGTAACAGTAATGAATGTAACAGTAAACAGTAGCCTACCACAGTGAATGTAACAGTAGCCTACCACAGTGAATGTAACAGTAGCCTAGTGAATGTACAGTAGCCTACCACAGTGAATGTAACAGTAGCCTACCACAGTGAATGTAACAGTAAACAGTAGCCTACCACAGTGAATGTAACAGTAGCTACCACAGTGGAATGTAAGTAAACAGTAGCCTACACAGTGAATGTAACAGTATACAGTAGCCTACCACAGTGAATGTAACAGTAAACAGTAGCCTACCACAGTGAATGTAGCAGTAGTAGCTACCACAGTGAATGTAACAGTAAACAGCCTACCACAGTGAATGTAACAGTAGCCTACCACAGTGAATGTAACAGTAAACAGTAGCCTACCACAGTGAATGTAACAGTAGCCTACCACAGTGAATGTAACAGTAAACAGTAGCCTACCACAGTGAATGTAACCTAGTAAACAGTAGCCTACCACAGTGAATGTAAATGTAGCAGTAAACAGTAGCCTACCACAGTGAATGTAGAAGTAAACAGTAGCCTACTGAATGTCAGTGACACAGTGAATGTAACAAGCCTACCACAGTGAATGGAAACTGAGCCTAGAGGCGTAGGCTACCACAGTGAGATAAACAGAGCTATGAATACATCTGTGAAGTAACAGAGGAATGAACAGAGGGAGGAGGAGAGAACAGGAGGAGTGGGGAATGAGAGAGGGAGGAGGTAGCCTACCACAGAAATGTAACAGTAAACAGTAGCCTACCACAGGAATGGCAGTAGCCTACCACAGGGATGGAGTAAACAGTAGCCTACAGTGAGGTAGCAGTATACAGGAGTGAGTAACAGTAAACAGGGTGAATGTAACAGTAGGCTAGTGAATGTAACAGAAACAGTAGTCTAGAGGTAACAGTCAACAGAGGAGGAAACAGAGCCTACCATTCCACTGGTCATTGAGGAGAACTGTAGGAAGGAGGAGAGGGAGGAGGAGAGACATCTGAAGGGAGGAGGGGGGGAGGAGGACAGGATGAGGAGGAGGAGAGAGGGAGGAGGGGAAGGAGACGGGAGGAGGAGGAGAGAAGGAGGAAGAGAGGGAGGAAGAGAGAGGAGGGGAGGGGAGGGAGGAGGAGACAGGAGGAGGGAGGAGGGGAGGAGAGGAGGAGGGAGGAGGAGAGGAGGAGAGGGGAGGAGAGAGGAAGGAGAGAGGAGGAGGGGGAGGAGGAGAGAGGGAGGAGGAGAGGGGAGGAGAGAGGGAGGAGGAGAGAGGAAGGGAGGAGGGAGGAGAGGGGAGGAGGAGAGACGGGAGGAGAGGGGAAGGAGAGGGGAGGAGGAGAGACGGGAGGAGGAGAGGGGAATTATAGAGTCAGAGAAAGGAGAGGGGAGGAGGAGGAGACGGGAGGAGAGAGGAAGGAGAGAGGGAGGGAGGAGAGAGGGAGGAGGAGGAGGGGAAGGAGGAGAGGGAGGAGGAGAGACAGGAGGAGAGGGGAAGGAGAGAGGGAGGAGGAGAGGACAGGAGGAGAGAGGAGGGAATTATAGAGTCAGAGAAAGGAGAGGGGAGGAGTCAGAGAAAGGGAGGAGGGAGGAAGGAGAGAGTGGGAGGAGAGACGGAGAGAGAGACGGGAGGAGGAGAGGAAGGGAGAGGAGAGACGGGAGGAGGAGAGACGGGAGGAGAGAGGGTAATTATAGAGTCAGAGAAAGGAGGGGAGGGGAGGAGGAGAGACAGGAGGAGTGGGGGAGAAGGAGAGAGGAGGAGGAGGAGAGACGGGAGGAGAGAGGGTAATTATAGAGTCAGAGAAAGGAGAGGGGAGGAGAAGGAGGAGGTGGGAGGGAGAGAGGGTAATTATAGAGTCAGAGAAAGGAGAGGGAGGAGGAGGGAGGAGGAGAGAGGAAGGAGGACAGAAAGAGGGAGGAGGAGAGAGGGGAGGAGTGGGAAGGAGAGGAGGAGAGACAGGAGGAGAGAGGGAAGGAGAGTGGGAGGAGAAGAAGAGGGAGGAGAGGGGAAGGAGAGGGGAGGAAGAGAGACGGGAGGAGTGGGGAAGGAGAGGAGGAGAGACGGGAAGGGAGAGAGGGTAATTATAGAGTCAGAGAAAGGAGAGGGGAGGAGGAGAGACGGGAGGAGAGAGGAAGGAGAGAGGGGAGGAGGAGAGACGGGAGGAGAGGGGAAGGAGAGAGGGAGGAAGAGAGGAGGAAGAGAGGCGGGAGGAGTGGGGAAGGAGAGGAGGAGTGACGGGAGGAGAGAGGGTAGGTAATTATAGAGTCAGAGAAAGGAGAGGGATAGAGGAAGGAGGTAAAGAGATGAATGGAGAGGTGGGAGAGAGAGAGGGAACAGGAGAGAGTAGAAAGGGGAAAGTGAGCGGGTGGGAGAGAGAGAGAGAGACAGAAAGAGGTGGAGAGAGAGAGAGAGAGAGAGAGAAAGAGAGAGAAAGAGAGAGACAGAAAGAGTGGAGAGAGAGAGCGAAAGAGGGTGGAGAGAGAGGCGAAAGAGAGGTGGAGAGAGAGACAGAAAGAGAGGTGGAGAGAGAGAGACAGAAAGAGAGGTGGAGAGAGAGAGACAGAAAGAGGGTGGAGAGAAAGAGAGAGAGAGACAGAAAGAGGGTGGAGAGAGAGAGACAGAAAGAGAGGTGGAGAGAAAGAGAGAGAGAGACAGAGAGGTGGAGAGGAAGAGGGCGAGAGAGAAAACAGTTATTACCCACACAGACGCTGGGATAGATAAACATCACTTGCTGGATATTAATGTAAGCAATAGTCAGTCACCACAGCTCTCAGGATTCCCCCTACAGGATTCCCCTACACTGAGGTACGAGTATGGGACCTGATATAATGAGGTACAGTCAGGAAGGATCCCCCCTACACTGAGGACCTGACATAATGAGGTACAGTCAGGAAGGATCCCCCTACACTGAGGACCTGAAATAATGAGGTACAGTCAGGAAGGACTCCCCCTACACTGAGGACCTGACATAATGAGGTACAGTCAGGAAGGATCCCCCCTACACTGAGGACCTGACATAATGAGGTACAGTCAGGAAGGACTCCCCCTACACTGAGGACCTGACATAATGAGGTACAGTCAGGAAGGATCCCCCTACACTGAGGTATGGTAGGACCTGACATAATGAGGTACAGTCAAGAAGGATTCCCCCTACACTGAGGACCTGACATAATGAGGTACAGTCAGGAAGGATCCCCCCCTACACTGAGGTATGGTAGGACCTGACATAATGAGGTACAGTCAGGAAGGATCCCCCCTACACTGAGGACCTGACATAATGAGGTACAGTCAGGAAGGATTCCCCCTACACTGAGGTATGGTAGGACCTGACATAATGAGGTACAGTCAGGAAGGATCCCCCTACACTGAGGACCTGACATAATGAGGTACAGTCAGGAAGGACCCCCCTACACTGAGGTACAGTCAGGAAGGATCCCCCCTACACTGAGGTACAGTCAGGAAGGACCCCCCCTAACACTGAGGACCTGACATAATGAGGTACAGTCAGGAAGGATCCCCCCCTACACTGAGGTACGGTAGGACCTGACATAATGAGGTACAGCCAGGAAGGATCCCCCTACACTGAGGTACAGTCAGGAAAGCTCCCCCCTACAGAGGTACGGTAGGACCTGACATAATGAGGTACAGTCAGGAAGGATCCCCCCTACACTGAGGACCTGACATAATGAGGTACAGTCAGGAAGGATCCCCCCTACACTGAGGTACAGTCAGGAAGGCTCCCCCTACACTGAGGACCTGACATGCGGTAGGACCTGACATAATGAGGTACAGTCAGGAAGGATCCCCCCTACACTGAGGTATGGTAGGACCTGACATAATGAGGTACAGTCAGGAAGGATCCCCCCTACACTGAGGTACGGTGACCTGACATAATGAGGTACAGTGAGGAAGGATCCCCTCTACACTGAGGACCTGACATAATGAGGTACAGTCAGGAAGGATCCCCCCTACACTGAGGTACGGTGACCTGACATAATGAGGTACAGTGAGGAAGGATCCCCTCTACACTGAGGACCTGACATAATGAGGTACAGTCAGGAAGGATCCCCCCTACACTGAGGATCTGACATAATGAGGTACAAATCAAATCAAATCAAATTTATTTATATAGCCCTTCGTACATCAGCTGATATCTCAAAGTGCTGTACAGAAACCCAGCCTAAAACCCCAAACAGCAAACAATGCAGGTGTAAAAGCACGGTGGCTAGGAAAAACTCCCTAGAAAGGCCAAAACCTAGGAAGAAACCTAGAGAGGAACCAGGCTATGTGGGCTGGCCAGTCCTCTTCTGGCTGTGCCGGGTAGAGATTATAACAGAACATGACAAAGATGTTCAAATGTTCATAAATGACCAGCATGGTCGAATAATAATAAGGCAGAACAGTTGAAACTGGAGCAGCAGCACAGTCAGGTGGACTGGGGACAGCAAGGAGTCATCATGTCAGGTAGTCCTGGGGCACGGTCTAGGGCTCAGGTCCTCCGAGAGAGAAAGAGAGAATTAGAGAGAGCATATGTGGGGTGGCCAGTCCTCTTCTGGCTGTGCCGGGTGGAGATTATAACAGAACGTGGCCAAGATGTTCAAATGTTCATAAATGACCAGCATGGTTGAATAATAGTAAGGCAGAACAGTTGAAACTGGAGCAGCAGCATGGCCAGGTGGACTGGGGACAGCAAGGAGTCATCATGTCAGGTAGTCCTGGGACATGGTCCTAGGGCCCAGGCCAGTTGAAACTGGAGCAGCAGCATGGCCAGGTGGACTGGGGACAGCAAGGAGTCATCATGTCAGGTAGTCCTGGGGCATGGTCCTAGGGCTCAGGTCCTCCGAGAGAGAAAGAAAGAGAGAAGGAGAGACCTGATTAGAGAACGCACACTTAGATTCACACAGGACACCGAATAGGACAGGAGAAGTACTCCAGATATAACAAACTGACCCTAGCCCCCCGACACATAAACTAATGCAGCATAAATACTGGAGGCTGAGAGGTACAGTCAGGAAGGATCCCCCCTACACTGAGGACCTGAAATAATGAGATACAGTCAGGAAGGATTCCCCCCTACACTGAGGACCTGACATAATGAGGTACAGTCAGGAAGGATCCCCCCTACACTAAGGACCTGACATAATGAGGTACAGTCAGGAAGGATCCCCCCCTACACTGAGGTATGGTAGGACCTGACATAATGAGGTACAGTCAGGAAGGCTCCCCCCTACACTGAGGTATGGTAGGACCTGACATAATGAGGTACAGTCAGGAAGGATTCCCCCTACACTGAGGTACGGTAGGACCTGACATAATGAGGTACAGTCAGGAAGGATTCCCCCTACACTGAGGTATGGTAGGACCTGACATAATGAGGTACAGTCAGGAAGGCTCCCCCCTACACTGAGATATGGTAGGACCTGACATAATGAGGTACAGTCAGGAAGGATCCCCCCTACACTGAGGTACGGTAGGACGTGACATAATGAGGTACAGTCAGGAAGGATCCCCCCTACACTGAGGACCTGAAATAATGAGGTACAGTCAGGAAGGATCCCCCCTACACTGAGGACCTGAAATAATGAGGTACAGTCAGGAAGGCTCCCCCCCTACACTGAGGACCTGACATAATGAGGTACAGTCAGGAAGGATCCCCCTACACTGAGGTACAGTCAGGAAGGATCCCCCTACACTGAGGTATGGTAGAACCTGACATAATGAGGTACAGTCAGGAAGGATCCCCCCCTACACTGAGGACCTGACATAATGAGGTACAGTCAGGAAGGATCCCCCCTACACTGAGGTATGGTAGGACCTGACATAATGAGGTACAGTCAGGAAGGATCCCCCCTACACTGAGGTATGGTAGGACCTGACATAATGAGGTACAGTCAGGAAGGATCCCCCCTACACTGAGGTATGGTAGGACCTGACATAATGAGGTACAGTCAGGAAGGCTCCCCCTACACTGAGATATGGTAGGACCTGACATAATGAGGTACAGTCAGGAAGGATCCCCCCTACACTGAGATATGGTAGGACCTGACATAATGAGGTACAGTCAGGAAGGATCCCCCCTACACTGAGGTACGGTAGGACCTGACATAATGAGGTACAGTCAGGAAGGCTCCCCCTACACTGAGGTACGGTAGGACGTGACATAATGAGGTACAGTCAGGAAGGATTCCCCCTACACTGAGGACCTGAAATAATGAGGTACAGTCAGGAAGGATACCCCCTACACTGAGGTACGGTAGGACCTGACATAATGAGGTACAGTCAGGAAGGATTCCCCCTACACTGAGGTACAGTCAGGAGGGATCCCCCTACACTGAGGTATGGTAGAACCTGACATAATGAGGTACAGTCAGGAAGGATTCCCCCTACACTGAGGACCTGACATAATGAGGTACAGTCAGGAAGGATTCCCCCCCTACACTGAGGACCTGACATAATGAGGTACAGTCAGGAAGGATCCCCCCTACACTGAGGACCTGACATAATGAGGTGCAGTCAGGAAGGATCCCCCCTACACTGAGGACCTGACATAATGAGGTACAGTCAGGAAGGATCCCCCCTACACTGAGGTACGGTGACCTGACATAATGAGGTATTGTAGGACCTGACATAATGAGGTATGGTAGGACCTGACATAATGAGGTATGGTAGGACCTGACATAATGAGGTATTGTAGGACCTGACATAATGAGGTACGGTAGGACCTGACATAATTAGGTGCAGTCAGAAAGGATCCCCCCTACACTGAGGTATGGTAGAACCTGACATAATGAGGTACAGTCAGGAAGGACTCCCCCTACACTGAGGTATGGTAGGACCTGACATAATGAGGTACAGTCAGGAAGGATCCCCCCTACACTGAGGTATGGTAGAACCTGACATAATGAGGTACAGTCAGGAAGGATCCCCCTACACTGAGGACCTGACATAATGAGGTACAGTCAGGAAGGATCCCCCTACACTGAGGACCTGACATAATGAGGTACAGTCAGGAAGGATCCCCCTACACTGAGGACCTGACATAATGAGGTACAGTCAGGAAGGACTCCCCCTACACTGAGGACCTGACATAATGAGGTACAGTCAGGAAGGATTCCCCCCCCTACACTGAGGACCTGACATAATGAGGTACAGTCAGGAAGGATGCCCCCTACACTGAGGACCTGACATAATGAGGTACAGTCAGGAAGGATCCCCCCCTACACTGAGGTACAGTCAGGAAGGATCCCCCCTACACTGAGGACCTGACATAATGAGGTACAGTCAGGAAGGATCCCCCCTACACTGAGGACCTGACATAATGAGGTACAGTCAGGAAGGATCCCCCCTACACTGAGGACCTGACATAATGAGGTGCAGTCAGGAAGGACTCCCCCTACCCTGAGGTACGGTAGGACCTGACATAATGAGGTGCAGTCAGGAAGGATTCCCCCTACACTGAGGTACGGTAGGACCTGACATAATGAGGTACAGTCAGGAAGGACTCCCCCTACACTGAGGACCTGACATAATGAGGTACAGTCAGGAAGGCTCCCCCCTACACTGAGGTACGGTAGGACCTGACATAATGAGGTACAGTCAGGAAGGACTCCCCCTACACTGAGGTAGGATCAAAAAATTGTCATTTTAATCCATAGAGACGTGAAGGAGAAGCTCATCGGATGTTGATCTCATTGGGACCAAAGTTCCTTGTTGTTAAGAGACTCTTTCTGCTCTTGCAGTCGCTAACTCCAGAGGCCAACAAGGCAGAGTAGGATAGTCGTATGGTACGACCTGACATAATGAGGTATTGTAGGACTCCCCCTACACTGAGGTACGGTAGGACCTGACAGAAGGTACGTACAGTGAAGAGCACAAAGAAGCGCTGGTTCTTCTCCCCGACACAGTTGTTGACCCAGGGACAGTGGTGGTCCATCTTACGGATACAGCGCTTACAGATACTGCAGGCGAGGAGAGATGGAAAACCTACATTAATTCCTTTGACAAAGACCCTGGAAGAAATGTGTGATTATATGACTGTACAACTGTACAAACTGCAAGGTGACAGACAGTAGCCAATACATGCAGTGACACACATACACAATGTATTAGATGGTAAAGACAAGTTGAACCCCAACTAGAAGGAGTAATGGACATTAACTAGAGAAGCTATTGGCCTAACCAGTGTTAAGACGGTGTGAGCCAGTTGGTTTGTCAGGCTCTTCCCTTACCCGCTGTGCTCTCTGTGTGTGGTGTGTGTGTGTGTGTGTTTGTTGTGTGTGTGTGTGTGTAGGTGAACCCTGAATGAGTGTTTTACTATTTTCTACAGTGTAGAATAATAGTGAAGACATCAAAACTATGGAATAACATGTATGGAATCATGTGGTAACCCAAAAAAAGTGTAAAACAAGTCTAAGTATATTTTATATTTGAGATTCTTCAAAATAGCCACCCTTTGCACACTTTTTGTATTATCTCAACCAGCCTCACCTGGAATGCTTTTCCAACAGTCTTGAATGAGATCCCACATATGCTGAGCACTTATTGGCTGCTTTTCTTCACTCTGCAGTCCAACTCATCCCAAACCATCTCAATTGGGTTGAGGTCGGGTGATTGTGGAGGCCAGGTCATCTGATGCAGCACTCCATTACTCTCCTTCTTGGTCAAATAGCCCTTACACAGCCTGGAGGTGTGTTGGGTCATTGTGCTGTTGAAAAACAAATTATAATCCCACTATCAAAACCAGATGGGATGGTGTATCGCTGTAGAATGCTGTGGTAGCCATGCTGGTTAAGTGTGCCTTGAATTCTAAATAAATCACTGACAGTGTCTCCAGCAAAGCACCCCCACACCATCACACCTCCTCCTCCATGCTTCACGGTGGGAACCACACATCCGGAGATCATCCGTTCACCTACTCTGCGTCTCACAAAGTCACATTGGTTGGAACCAAAAATCTCACATCAGACCAAAGGACAGATTTCCACCAGTCTAAATGTCCATTGCTCGTGTTTCTTGGCCCAAGCAAATCTCTTCTTCTTATTGGTGTCCTTTAGTAGTGGTTTCTCTGCAGCAATTCGACCATGAAGGCCTGATTCACACAGTCTCCTCTGAACAGTTGATGTTGAGATGTGTCTGTTATTTGAACTGAAGCATTTATGTGGGCTGGTAACTCTAATGAACTGATCCTCTGCAGCAGAGGTAACTCTGGGTCTTCCTTTCCTGTGGCGGTCCTCATGAGAGACAGGTAACTCTGGGTCTTCCTTTCCTGTGGCGGTCCTCATGAGAGCCAGTTAACTCTAATGAACTTATCCTCTGCAGCAGAGGGAACTCTGGGTCTTCCTTTCCTATGGCGGTCCTCATGAGAGCCAGTTTCATCATAGCGCTTGATGATTTTTGCAACTGCACTTGAAGAAACTTTAAAAGTTCTTGAAATGTTCCGTATTGACTGACCTTCATGTCTTAAAGTAAGGATGGACTGTCGTTACTCTTTGCTTATTTAAGCTGTTCTGGCCATAATATGGACTTGGTCTTTTACCAAATAGGGCTATCTTCTGTATGCCAACCCTACCTTGTCACAACACAACTGATTGGCTCAAACGCATTAAGAAGGAAAGAAATTCCACAAATTAACTTTTAACAAGGCACACCTGTTCATTGAAATGCATTCCAGGTGACTACCTAATGAAGCTGGTTGAGAGAATGCCAAGAGTGTGCAAAGCTGTCATCAGGCAAAGGCAAAGGGTGGCTTCTTTGAAGAATCTAAAATCTATTTTGATTTGTTTAACACATTTTTTGGTTACTACATGATTCCATGTGTGTTATTTCATAGTTTTGATGTCTTTACTATTATTCTACAATGTAGAAAATAGTAAAAATAAAGAAAAACCCTTGAATGAGTAGGTGTTCTAAAACTTTTGGTACTGTAGGCACAAACTGTTTAGTCTGGGAAGCATGCGGACACCTTAAGCCACTGAGTATCCCTCACCTGCAGTACGTATCTATAGATAAATATACTATCTCTGTCATGGTGTCTACCTGCAGTGATGAGCCCTCTGTGGCTTGATGTGATACGTATCTATAGAGATCTATATCATCTCTGTCATGGTGTCTACCTGCAGTGATGAGCCCTCTGTGTCTTGATGTGATACGTATCTATAGAGATCTATATCATCTCTGTCATGGTGTCTACCTGCAGTGATGGGCCCTCTGTGGCTTGATGCTGCAACACTTGGGACATTTATAGATGACCTCTCCAGGTTTCAGCTGCAGACTGTCCATGTACTCTTTGGTGGCGTTGCCCTTAGGAACCGCCCCCTGTCGGGAGGGGTCAGACCAACATCAGAACACGACGGACACAAACAGGCTTCAGAGACTCTTCAATGTCCTGTCTATTCTATACATGAAACAACCTAGTCTTTACCCTGAGGAAACATCAATCTATATAGTCTTTACCCTGAGGAAACATCAATCTATATAGTCTTTACCCTGAGGAGAGGAAACATCAATCTATATAGTCTTTACCCTGAGGAAACATCAATCTATATAGTCTTTACCCTGAGGGAAGGAAACATCAATCTATATAGTCTTTACCCTGAGGAGAGGGAACATCAATCTATATAGTCTTTACCCTGAGGAGAGGGAACATCAATCTATATAGTCTTTACCCTGAGGAGAGGGAACATCAATCTATATAGTCTTTACCCTGAGGAAACATCAATCTATATAGTCTTTACCCTGAGGAAACATCAATCTATATAGTCTTTACCCTGAGGAGAGGGAACATCAATCTATATAGTCTTTACCCTGAGGAGAGGGAACATCAATCTATATAGTCTTTACCCTAAGGAAACATCAATCTATATAGTCTTTACCCTGAGGAGAGGAAACATCAATCTATATAGTCTTTACCCTGAGGAAACATCAATCTATATAGTCTTTACCCTGAGGAGAGGAAACATCAATCTATATAGTCTTTACCCTGAGGAAACATCAATCTATATAGTCTTTACCCTGAGGAAACATCAATCTATATAGTCTTTACCCTGAGGAGAGGAAACATCAATCTATATAGTCTTTACCCTGAGGGAACATCAATCTATATAGTCTTTACCCTGAGGAGAGGAAACATCAATCTATATAGTCTTTACCCTGAGGAGAGGAAACATCAATCTATATAGTCTTTACCCTGAGGAGAGGAAACATCAATCTATATAGTCTTTACCCTGAGGAGAGGAAACATCAATCTATATAGTCTTTACCCTGAGGAGAGGAAACATCAATCTATATAGTCTTTACCCTGAGGAAACATCAATCTATATAGTCTTTACCCTGAGGAAGCATCAATCTATATAGTCTTTACCCTGAGGAAACATCAATCTATATAGTCTTTACCCTGAGGAGAGGAAACATCAATCTATATAGTCTTTACCCTGAGGAAACATCAATCTATATAGTCTTTACCCTGAGGGAAGGAAACATCAATCTATATAGTCTTTACCCTGAGGAAACATCAATCTATATAGTCTTTACCCTGAGGAAACATCAATCTATATAGTCTTTACCCTGAGGAGAGGAAACATCAATCTATATAGTCTTTACCCTGAGGAAACATCAATCTATATAGTCTTTACCCTGAGGAGAGGAAACATCAATCTATATAGTCTTTACCCTGAGGAAACATCAATCTATATAGTCTTTACCTGAGGAGAGGAAACATCAATCTATATAGTCTTTACCCTGAGGAAACATCAATCTATATAGTCTTTACCCTGAGGAGAGGAAACATCAATCTATATAGTCTTTACCCTGAGGAAACATCAATCTATATAGTCTTTACCCTGAGGAGAGGAAACATCAATCTATATAGTCTTTACCCTGAGGAAACATCAATCTATATAGTCTTTACCCTGAGGAAACATCAATCTATATAGTCTTTACCCTGAGGAAACATCAATCTATATAGTCTTTACCCTGAGGAAACATCAATCTATATAGTCTTTACCCTGAGGAGACATCAATCTATATAGTCTTTACCCTGAGGAAACATCAATCTATATAGTCTTTACCCTGAGGAAACATCAATCTATATAGTCTTTACCCTGAGGGAAGGAAACATCAATCTATATAGTCTTTACCCTGAGGAAACATCAATCTATATAGTCTTTACCCTGAGGAGAGGAAACATCAATCTATATAGTCTTTACCCTGAGGAGAGGAAACATCAATCTATATAGTCTTTACCCTGAGGAAACATCAATCTATATAGTCTTTACCCTGAGGAAACATCAATCTATATAGTCTTTACCCTGAGGAAACATCAATCTATATAGTCTTTACCCTGAGGAGAGGAAACATCAATCTATATAGTCTTTACCCTGAGGAGAGGAAACATCAATCTATATAGTCTTTACCCTGAGGAGAGGAAACATCAATCATCAATCTATATAGTCTTTACCCTGAGGAAACATCAATCTATATAGTCTTTACCCTGAGGAAACATCAATCTATATAGTCTTTACCCTGAGGAAGGAAACATCAATCTATATAGTCTTTACCCTGATCAATCTATATAGTCTTTACCCTGAGGAAACATCAATCTATATAGTCTTTACCCTGAGGAGAGGAAACATCAATCTATATAGTCTTTACCCTGAGGAAACATCAATCTATATAGTCTTTACCCTGAGGGAAGGAAACATCAATCTATATAGTCTATACCCTGAGGAGAGGAAACATCAATCTATATAGTCTTTACCCTGAGGAGAGGAAACATGAATCTATATAGTCTTTACCCTGAGGAAACATCAATCTATATAGTCTTTACCCTGAGGAGAGGAAACATCAATCTATATAGTCTTTACCCTGAGGGAACATCAATCTATATAGTCTTTACCCTGAGGGAACATCAATCTATGTAGTCTTTATCCTGAGGAGAGGAAACATCAATCTATATAGTCTTTACCCTGAGGAGAGGAAACATCAATCTATATAGTCTTTACCCTGAGGAAACATCAATCTATATAGTCTTTACCCTGAGGAAACATCAATCTATATAGTCTTTACCCTGAGGAAACATCAATCTATATAGTCTTTACCCTGAGGGAAGGAAACATCAATCTATATAGTCTTTACCCTGAGGGGAGGAAACATCAATCTATATAGTCTTTACCCTGAGGAAACATCAATCTATATAGTCTTTACCCTGAGGAAACATCAATCTATATAGTCTTTACCCTGAGGAAACATCAATCTATATAGTCTTTACCCTGAGGAAACATCAATCTATATAGTCTTTACCCTGAGGAGAGGAAACATCAATCTATATAGTCTTTACCCTGAGGAGAGGAAACATCAATCTATATAGTCTTTACCCTGAGGAGAGGAAACATCAATCTATATAGTCTTTACCCTGAGGAAACATCAATCTATATAGTCTTTACCCTGAGGAAACATCAATCTATATAGTCTTTACCCTGAGGAAACATCAATCTATATAGTCTTTACCCTGAGGAAACATCAATCTATATAGTCTTTACCCTGAGGAGAGGAAACATCAATCTATATAGTCTTTACCCTGAGGAAACATCAATCTATATAGTCTTTACCCTGAGGGAAGGAAACATCAATCTATATAGTCTTTACCCTGAGGAAACATCAATCTATATAGTCTTTACCCTGAGGAAACATCAATCTATATAGTCTTTACCCTGAGGAGAGGAAACATCAATCTACATAGTCTTTACCCTGAGGAAACATCAATCTATATAGTCTTTACCCTGAGGAAACATCAATCTATATAGTCTTTACCCTGAGGAAACATCAATCTATATAGTCTTTACCCTGAGGAGAGGAAACATCAATCTATATAGTCTTTACCCTGAGGAGAGGAAACATCAATCTATATAGTCTTTACCCTGAGGAAACATCAATCTATATAGTCTTTACCCTGAGGAAAGGAAACATCAATCTATATAGTCTTTACCCTGAGGAGAGGAAACATCAATCTATATAGTCTTTACCCTGAGGAGAGGAAACATCAATCTATATAGTCTTTACCCTGAGGAGAGGAAACATCAATCTATATAGTCTTTACCCTGAGGGAAGGAAACATCAATCTATATAGTCTTTACCCTGAGGAGAGGAAACATCAATCTATATAGTCTTTACCCTGAGGAAACATCAATCTATATAGTCTTTACTCTGAGGAAACATCAATCTATATAGTCTTTACCCTGAGGAAACATCAATCTATATAGTCTTTACCCTGAGGAAACATCAATCTATATAGTCTTTACCCTGAGGGAACATCAATCTATATAGTCTTTACCCTGAGGAAAGGAAACATCAATCTATATAGTCTTTACCCTGAGGAGAGGAAACATCAATCTATATAGTCTTTACCCTGAGGAAACATCAATCTATATAGTCTTTACCCTGAGGAGAGGAAACATCAATCTATATAGGCTTTACCCTGAGGAAACATCAATCTATATAGTCTTTACCCTGAGGAAACATCAATCTATATAGTCTTTACCCTGAGGAGACATCAATCTATATAGTCTTTACCCTGAGGAAACATCAATCTATATAGTCTTTACCCTGAGGAAACATCAATCTATATAGTCTTTACCCTGAGGAGAGGAAACATCAATCTATATAGTCTTTACCCTGAGGAGAGGAAACATCAATCTATATAGTCTTTACCCTGAGGAGAGGAAACATCAATCTATATAGTCTTTACCCTGAGGAAACATCAATCTATATAGTCTTTACCCTGAGGGAAGGAAACATCAATCTATATAGTCTTTACCCTGAGGAGAGGAAACATCAATCTATATAGTCTTTACCCTGAGGAAACATCAATCTATATAGTCTTTACCCTGAGGGAAGGAAACATCAATCTATATAGTCTTTACCCTGAGGAAACATCAATCTATATAGTCTTTACCCTGAGGAAACATCAATCTATATAGTCTTTACCCTGAGGAAACATCAATCTATATAGTCTTTACCCTGAGGAGAGGAAACATCAATCTATATAGTCTTTACCCTGAGGGAAGGAAACATCAATCTATATAGTCTTTACCCTGAGGAGAGGAAACATGAATCTATATAGTCTTTACCCTGAGGAAACATCAATCTATATAGTCTTTACCCTGAGGAAACATCAATCTATATAGTCTTTACCCTGAGGAGAGGAAACATCAATCTATATAGTCTTTACCCTGAGGAAACATCAATCTATATAGTCTTTACCCTGAGGAGAGGAAACATCAATCTATATAGTCTTTACCCTGAGGAGAGGAAACATCAATCTATATAGTCTTTACCCTGAGGAGAGGAAACATCAATCTATATAGTCTTTACCCTGAGGAGAGGAAACATCAATCTATATAGTCTTTACCCTGAGGAGAGGAAACATCAATCTATATAGTCTTTACCCTGAGGAGAGGAAACATCAATCTATATAGTCTTTACCCTGAGGAGAGGAAACATCAATCTATATAGTCTTTACCCTGAGGAGAGGAAACATCAATCTATATAGTCTTTACCCTGAGGAGAGGAAACATCAATCTATATAGTCTTTACCCTGAGGAGAGGAAACATCAATCTATATAGTCTTTACCCTGAGGAAACATCAATCTATATAGTCTTTACCCTGAGGAGAGGAAACATCAATCTATATAGTCTTTACCCTGAGGAAACATCAATCTATATAGTCTTTACCCTGAGGGAAGGAAACATCAATCTATATAGTCTTTACCCTGAGGAAACATCAATCTATATAGTCTTTACCCTGAGGAAACATCAATCTATATAGTCTTTACCCTGAGGAGAGGAAACATCAATCTACATAGTCTATACCCTGAGGAAACATCAATCTATATAGTCTTTACCCTGAGGAGAGGAAACATCAATCTATATAGTCTTTACCCTGAGGAGAGGAAACATCAATCTATATAGTCTTTACCCTGAGGAAACATCAATCTATATAGTCTTTACCCTGAGGAGAGGAAACATCAATCTATATAGTCTTTACCCTGAGGAAACATCAATCTATATAGTCTTTACCCTGAGGAAACATCAATCTATATAGTCTTTACCCTGAGGAAACATCAATCTATATAGTCTTTACCCTGAGGAAACATCAATCTATATAGTCTTTACCCTGAGGAAACATCAATCTATATAGTCTTTACCCTGAGGAAACATCAATGTATATAGTCTTTACCCTGAGGAAACATCAATCTATATAGTCTTTACCCTGAGGAAACATCAATCTATATAGTCTTTACCCTGAGGGAACATCAATCTATATAGTCTTTACCCTGAGGGAACATCAATCTATATAGTCTTTACCCTGAGGAAAGGAAACATCAATCTATATAGTCTTTACCCTGAGGAGAGGAAACATCAATCTATATAGTCTTTACCCTGAGGAGAGGAAACATCAATCTATATAGTCTTTACCCTGAGGAGAGGAAACATCAATCTATATAGTCTTTACCCTGAGGAAACATCAATCTATATAGTCTTTATCCTGAGGGAAGGAAACATCAATCTATATAGTCTTTACCCTGAGGAAACATCAATCTACATAGTCTTTACCCTGAGGAAACATCAATCTATATAGTCTTTACCCTGAGGAGAGGAAACATCAATCTATATAGTCTTTACCCTGAGGAGAGGAAACATCAATCTATATAGTCTTTACCCTGAGGGAACATCAATCTATATAGTCTTTACCCTGAGGAAAGGAAACATCAATCTATATAGTCTTTACCCTGAGGAGAGGAAACATCAATCTATAGTCTTTACCCTGAGGAGAGGAAACATCAATCTATATAGTCTTTACCCTGAGGAGAGGAAACATCAATCTATATAGTCTTTACCCTGAGGAAACATCAATCTATATAGTCTTTATCCTGAGGGAAGGAAACATCAATCTATATAGTCTTTACCCTGAGGAAACATCAATCTACATAGTCTTTACCCTGAGGAAACATCAATCTATATAGTCTTTACCCTGAGGAGAGGAAACATCAATCTATATAGTCTTTACCCTGAGGAGAGGAAACATCAATCTATATAGTCTTTACCCTGAGGGAACATCAATCTATATAGTCTTTACCCTGAGGAAAGGAAACATCAATCTATATAGTCTTTACCCTGAGGAGAGGAAACATCAATCTATATAGTCTTTACCCTGAGGAGAGGAAACATCAATTCTATATAGTCTTTACCCTGAGGAGAGGAAACATCAATCTATATAGTCTTTACCCTGAGGAAACATCAATCTATATAGTCTTTATCCTGAGGGAAGGAAACATCAATCTATATAGTCTTTACCCTGAGGAAACATCAATCTACATAGTCTTTACCCTGAGGAAACATCAATCTATATAGTCTTTACCCTGAGGAGAGGAAACATCAATCTATATAGTCTTTACCCTGAGGAGAGGAAACATCAATCTATATAGTCTTTACCCTGAGGAGACATCAATCTATATAGTCTTTACCCTGAGGAAACATCAATCTATATAGTCTTTACCCTGAGGAGAGGAAACATCAATCTATATAGTCTTTACCCTGAGGAGAGGAAACATCAATCTATATAGTCTTTACCCTGAGGGAAGGAAACATCAATCTATATAGTCTTTACCCTGAGGAAACATCAATCTATATAGTCTTTACCCTGAGGAAACATCAATCTATATAGTCTTTACCCTGAGGAAACATCAATCTATATAGTCTTTACCCTGAGGAGAGGAAACATGAATCTATATAGTCTTTACCCTGAGGAGAGGAAACATCAATCTACATAGTCTTTACCCTGAGGAGAGGAAACATCAATCTATATAGTCTTTACCCTGAGGAGAGGAAACATCAATCTATATAGTCTTTACCCTGAGGGAAGGAAACATCAATCTATATAGTCTTTACCCTGAGGAAACATCAATCTACATAGTCTTTACCCTGAGGAGAGGAAACATCAATCTATATAGTCTTTACCCTGAGGAAACATCAATCTATATAGTCTTTACCCTGAGGGAAGGAAACATCAATCTATATAGTCTTTACCCTGAGGAAACATCAATCTACATAGTCTTTACCCTGAGGAAACATCAATCTATATAGTCTTTACCCTGAGGAGAGGAAACATCAATCTATATAGTCTTTACCCTGAGGGGAGGAAACATCAATCTATATAGTCTTTACCCTGAGGAAACATCAATCTATATAGTCTTTACCCTGAGGAGAGGAAACATCAATCTATATAGTCTTTACCCTGAGGAAACATCAATCTATATAGTCTTTACCCTGAGGGAAGGAAACATCAATCTATATAGTCTTTACCCTGAGGGAAGGAAACATCAATCTATATAGTCTTTACCCTGAGGAAACATCAATCTATATAGTCTTTACCCTGAGGAGAGGAAACATCAATCTATATAGTCTTTACCCTGAGGAAACATCAATCTATATAGTCTTTACCCTGAGGGAAGGAAACATCAATCTATATAGTCTTTACCCTGAGGAAACATCAATCTTATAGTCTTTACCTGAGGAGAGGAAACATCAATCTATATAGTCTTTACCCTGAGGAAACATCAATCTATATAGTCTTTACCCTGAGGAAGGAAACATCAATCTATATAGTCTTTACCCTGAGGAAAACATCAATCTATATAGGAAACATCAATCTATATAGTCTTTACCCTGAGGAAACATCAATCTATATAGTCTTTACCCTGAGGAAAAACATCAATCTATATAGTCTTTACCCTGAGGAAACATCAATCTATATAGTCTTTACCTGAGGAAACATCAATCTATATAGTCTTTACCCTGAGGGAGAGGAAACATCAATCTATATAGTCTTTGCCTGACCAATCTGAGTCTTTACCCTGAGGAAACATCAATCTATATAGTCTTTACCCTGAGGAAACATCAATCTATATAGTCTTTACCCTGAGGAGAGGAAACATCAATCTATATAGTCTTTACCCTGAGGAAAAGGGAAACATCAATCTATATAGTCTTTACCCTGAGGAAACATCAATCTATATAGTCTTTACCCTGAGAAAACATCAATCTATATAGTCTTTACCCTGAGGAAACATCAATCTATATAGTCTTTACCCTGAGGAAACATCAATCTATATAGTCTTTACCCTGAGGAGAGGAAACATCAATCTATATAGTCTTTACCCTGAGGAAACATCAATCTATATAGTCTTTACCCTGAGGAAACATCAATCAATCTATATAGTCTTTACCCTGAGGAGAGGAAACATCAATCTATATAGTCTTTACCCTGAGGAAACATCAATCTATATAGTCTTTACCCTGAGGAGAGGAAACATCAATCTACATAGTCTTTACCCTGAGGAAACATCAATCTATATAGAGGAAACATCAATCTATATAGTCTTTACCCTGAGGAAACATCAATCTATATAGTCTTTACCCTGAGGAAACATCAATCTATATAGTCTTTACCCTGAGGAAACATCAATCTATATAGTCTTTACCCTGAGGAGAGGAAACATCAATCTATATAGTCTTTACCCTGAGGAAACATCAATCTATATAGTCTTTACCCTGAGGAAACATCAATCTATATAGTCTTTACCCTGAGGAAACATCAATCTATAGATTCAGTCAGTCAGTCCCTACAGCACTAGTCAGCCAGTCAGTCAGTCCCTACAGCACTAGTCAGTCAGTCAGTCCCTACAGCACTAGTCAGTCAGTCAGTCCCTACAGCACTAGTCTGTCAGTCAGTCAGTCAGTCAGTCAGTCAGTCAGTCCCTACAGCACTAGTCAGTCAGTCAGTCCCTACAGCACTAGTCAGTCAGTCAGTCAGTCCCTACAGCACTAGTCAGCCAGTCAGTCAGTCAGTCCCTACAGCACTAGTCAGTCAGTCAGTCCCTACAGCACTAGTCAGTCAGTCAGTCCCTACAGCACTAGTCAGTCAGTCAGTCCCTACAGCACTAGTCAGTCAGTCAGTCAGTCAGCCAGCCAGCCAGTCAGTTAGCCTCCTCACCCTGCCAGGAGACAGTCTCCTTCTCCCAGAGAGAGTCAGTCCATGTCTTCCCTCCTCACCCTGCCAGGAGACAGTCTCCTTCTCCCAGAGAGTCAGTCCCTGTCGTCCCTCCTCACCCTGCCAGGAGGTCTCCTTCTCCCAGAGAGTCAGTCCCTGTCGTCCCTCCTCACCCTGCCAGGAGACAGTCTCCTTCTCCCAGAGAGAGTCAGTCCCTGTCGTCCCTCCTCAACCTGCCAGGAGACAGTCTCCTTCTCCCAGAGAGCAGGGAGAGTCACCCCCCCGTCCTCACAGAGACAGACGTCTCATCGTTCTGAGGTGCGATGCCAGGGCCATGACAGCCAGGAAGTTGACAACCGCTCCAATGACCAGAGCCTCCCACCGCCTGGTCTCTCTCTCTCCTCCCACCGCCTGGTCTCTCTCTCTCCTTCCTCCCACCGCCTGGTCTCTCTCTCTCCTCCCACCGCCTGGTCTCTCTCTCTCTCCTCCCACCGCCTGGTCTCTCTCTCTCTCCTCCCACCGCCTGGTCTCTCTCTCTCTCCTCCCACCGCCTGGTCTCTCTCTCTCTCCTCCCACCGCCTGGTCTCTCTCTCCTTCCTCCCACCGCCTGGTCTCTCTCTCCTTCCTCCCACCGCCTGTTCTCTCTCTTCCTCCCACCGCCTGGTCTCTCTCTCTCTCCTTCCTCCCACCGCCTGGTCTCTCTCTCCTCCCACCGCGTGGTCTCTCTCTCCTCCCACCGCCTGGTCTCTCTCTCTCCTTCCTCCCACCGCCTGGTCTCTCTCTCCTTCCTCCCACTTCATGGTCTCTCTCTCTCTCCTTCCTCCCACCGCCTGGTCTCTCTCTCCTTCCTCCCACCGCCTGGTCTCTCTGGTCTCTCTTTCTCCTTCCTCCCACCGCCTGGTCTCTCTCTCTCTCTCCTCCCACCGCCTGGTCTCTCTCTCCTTCCTCCCACCGCCTGGTCTCTCTCTCCTTCCTCCCACCGCCTGGTTTCTCTCTCCTCTCACCGCCTGGTCTCTCTCTCTCCTTCCTCCCGACGCGTTGCCTCTCTCTCTCTCCTCCCACCGCCTGGTCTCTCTCTCTCTCCTCCCACCGCCTGGTCTCTCTCTCTCTCCCACCGTCTGGTCTCTCCTTCCTCCCCCTGTCTGGTCTCTCCTTCCTCCCCCCTGTCTTGTCTCTCCTTCCTCCCCCTGTCTCGTCTCTCCTTCCTCCCCCTGTCTCGTCTCTCCTTCCTCCCCCGGTCTTCTCTCCTTCCTCCCCGGTCTTGTCTCTCCTTCCTCCCCCCGGTCTTGTCTCTCCTTCCTCCCCCCGGTCTTGTCTGTCCTTCCTCCCCCCATGGTCTTGTCTCTCCTTCCTCCCCCTGTCTGGTCTCTCCTTCCTCCCCCTGTCTTGTCTCTCCTTCCTCCCCCCTGTCTTGTCTCTCCTTCCTCCCCCTGTCTTGTCTCTCCTTCCTCCCCCTGTCTGGTCTCTCCTTCCTCCCCCTGTCTGGTCTCTCCTTCCTCCCCCCCTGTCTGGTCTCTCCTTCCTCCCCCCCGTCTGGTCTCTCCTTCCTCCCCCCGTCTGGTCTCTCCTTCCTCCCCCGTCTTGTCTCTCCTTCCTCCCCCCGTCTTGTCTCTCATCCCTCCCGCCCGTCTTGTCTCTCCTTCCTCCCCATGGTCTTGTCTCTCCTCCCTCCCCCTGTCTTGTCTCTCCTCCCTCCCCATGGTCTTGTCTCTCCTTCCTCCCCATGGTCTTGTCTCTCCTTCCTCCCCATGGTCTTGTCTCTCCTTCCTCCCCATGGTCTTGTCTCTCCTTCCTCCCCATGGTCTTGTCTCTCCTTCCTCCCCATGGTCTTGTCTCTCCTTCCTCCCCATGGTCTTGTCTCTCCTTCCTCCCCATGGTCTTGTCTCTCCTTCCTCCCCATGGTCTTGTCTCTCCTTCCTCCCCATGGTCTTGTCTCTCCTTCCTCCCCCCGTCTGGTCTCTCCTTCCTCCCCATCTTGTCTCTCCTTCCTCCCCCTGTCTTGTCTCTCCTTCCTCCCCCTGTCCCGTCTCTACTTCCTCCCCCTGTCCGGTCTCTCCTTCCTCCCCCGTCTGGTCTCTCCTTCCTCCCCGTCTTGTCTCTCCTTCCTCCCCCCTGTCCCGTCTCTCCTTCCTCCTCCCTGTCCCGTCTCTCCTTCCTCCCCCCTGTCCCGTCTCTCCTTCCTCCCCCTGTCCCGTCTCTCCTTCCTCCCCCTGTCCCGTCTCTCCTTCCTCCCCCATCTAGTCTCTCCTTCCTCCCCCTGTCCCGTCTCTCCCTTCCTCCCCCTGTCCCGTCTCTCCTTCCTCCCCCTGTCCCGTCTCTCCTTCCTCCCCCTTGTCCCGTCTCTCCTTCCTCCCCCTGTCCCGTCTCTCCTTCCTCCCCCTGTCCCGTCTCTCCTTCCTCCCCCATCCTGTCTCTCCTTCCTCCCCCCGTCCTGTCTCTCCTTCCTCCCCGTCTTGTCTCTCCTTCCTCCCCCGTCCCGTCTCTCCTTCCTCCCCCGTCCCGTCTCTCCTTCCTCCCCCGTCCCGTCTCTCCTTCCTCCCCCTGTCCCGTCTCTCCTTCCTCCCCTTGTCCCGTCTCTCCTTCCTCCCCCTGTCCCGTCTCTCCTTCCTCCCCCCATCCTGTCTCTCCTTCCTCCCCCCGTCCCTCCTTCCTCCCCCGTCCCGTCTCTCCTTCCTCCCCCGTCCCGTCTCTCCTTCCTCCCCGTCCTGTCTCTCCTTCCTCCCCGTCCTGTCTCTCCTTCCTCCCCCTGTCCCGTCTCTCCTTCCTCCCCCTGTCCCGTCTCTCCTTCCTCCCCCTGTCCCGTCTCTCCTTCCTCCCCGTCCTGTCTCTCCTTCCTCCCCCTGTCTTGTCTCCCCTTCCTCCCCCTGTCTCGTCTCCCCTTCCTCCCCCTATCTTGTCTCTCCTTCCTTCCTCCCCTGTCTTGTCTCTCCTTCCGTCTGCTCCCTCCCACCCCCTCCAACTTCTCACCGGGTCTGACAGCATGGCCCGTAGATGCGAGCCAGCGCCATGACGACCAGGAAGTTAAACAGCGCTCCGTTGATCACGGAGTACCACAAGCTCTTGTTTGGCAGCAGCATCACCAGATTGACCACAAAGTCAGCGTAGAGGACCAACAACCAGGTCACCACACCACAGACTATACCACAGCTGTCCTGGATAAACCACAGGCCGTCCTGGTCAGCCGGAGGACACAGAGGACCTGCCCCAGCCTCAGGGTCATCGTCAGCTGACAGCAGGGGTTGGTGCTGCTCTGTGTCACGCTGCCCCGGTGGCCTGAAGACTGCATCCTGCACTGGAAGGAAGGAGAGGACAGAGATGGAGAAAAGGCATCAGAAATAGTCATTTACCAAAAGTCTATTTCACAGCTCCACAAAATAGTGTTCCACCCTTGCTGTGCTGTCAAGTCCATTAACGACAGGACCACAGGCAAACTATTGGACTTTATTTGGACTGAATGTGGTAGAATCTTTGAATAAATCCTTCTGAAGCTTCTCTCGGTCTCCCTAAAACATCAGTCATACACCCAGAGGTGAGTCAACCTTGAACTCTCAACTCCCAAAGCACAAGGCCCAGTTAGAGCCCTGCTGCCTGGTTCTGCTGACCAGCGCCTGCTTACTGCCTGGTTCTGCTGACCAGCGCCTGCTTACTGCCTGGTTCTGCTGACCAGCGCCTGCTTACTGCCTGGTTCGACTGACCAGCGCCTGCTTACTGTCTGCTGCCTGGTTCCACTGACCAGCACCTGCTGCCTGGTTCCACTGACCAGCGCCTGCTTACTGTCTGCTGCCTGGTTCCACTGACCAGCACCTGCTTACTGCCTGCTGCCTGGTTCCACTGACCAGCGCCTGCTTACTGCCTGGTTCCACTGACCAGCGCCTGCTGCCTGGTTCCACTGACCAGCACCTGCTTACTGTCTGCTGCCTGGTTCCAATGACCAGCACCTGCTTACTGCCTGCTGCCTGGTTCTGCTGACCAGCACCTGCTTACTGTCTGCTGCCTGGTTCCACTGACCAGCACCTGCTTACTGTCTGCTGCCTGGTTCCACTGACCAGCGCCTGCTTACTGTCTGCTGCCTGGTTCCACTGACCAGCACCTGCTTACTGTCTGCTGCCTGGTTCCACTGACCAGCACCTGCTTACTGCCTGCTGCCTGGTTCTGCTGACCAGCGCCTGCTTACTGTCTGCTGCCTGGTTCCACTGACCAGCACCTGCTGCCTGGTTCCACTGACCAGCACCTGCTGCCTGGTTCCACTGACCAGCGCCTGCTTACTGTCTGCTGCCTGGTTCCACTGACCAGCACCTGCTTACTGCCTGGTTCCACTGACCAGCGCCTGCTTACTGTCTGCTGCCTGGTTCCACTGACCAGAACCTGCTTACTGTCTGCTGCCTGGTTCCACTGACCAGAACCTGCTTACTGTCTGCTGCCTGGTTCCACTGACCAGCGCCTGCTTACTGTCTGCTGCCTGGTTCCACTGACCAGCGCCTGCTTACTGTCTGCTGCCTGGTTCCACTGACCAGCGCCTGCTTACTGCCTGCTGCCTGGTTCCACTGACCAGCACCTGCTTACTGTCTGCTGCCTGGTTCCACTGACCAGCACCTGCTTACTGTCTGCTGCCTGGTTCCACTGACCAGCGCCTGCTTACTGTCTGCTGCCTGGTTCCACTGACCAGCGCCTGCTTACTGTCTGCTGCCTGGTTCCACTGACCAGCACCTGCTTACTGCCTGCTGCCTGGTTCCACTGACCAGCGCCTGCTTACTGCCTGGTTCGACTGACCAGCGCCTGCTTACTGTCTGCTGCCTGGTTCCACTGACCAGCACCTGCTGCCTGGTTCCACTGACCAGCGCCTGCTTACTGTCTGCTGCCTGGTTCCACTGACCAGCACCTGCTTACTGCCTGCTGCCTGGTTCCACTGACCAGCGCCTGCTTACTGCCTGGTTCCACTGACCAGCGCCTGCTTACTGTCTGCTGCCTGGTTCCACTGACCAGCACCTGCTGCCTGGTTCCACTGACCAGCGCCTGCTTACTGTCTGCTGCCTGGTTCCACTGACCAGCGCCTGCTTACTGTCTGCTGCCTGGTTCCGCTGACCAGCGCCTGCTTACTGTCTGCTGCCTGGTTCTGCTGACCAGCGCCTGCTGCCTGGTTCCACTGACCAGCGCCTGCTTACTGCCTGGTTCCACTGACCAGCGCCTGCTTACTGCCTGGTTCTGCTGACCAGCACCTGCTGCCTGGTTCTGCTGACCACCGCCTGCTGCCTGGTTCTGCTGACCAGCGCCTGCTGCCTGGTTCTGCTGACCAGCGCCTGCTTACTGTCTGCTGCCTGGTTCCACTGACCAGCGCCTGCTGCCTGGTTCCACTGACCAGCACCTGCTTACTGTCTGCTGCCTGGTTCCACTGACCAGCGCCTGCTTACTGTCTGCTGCCTGGTTCCACTGACCAGCGCCTGCTGCCTGGTTCCACTGACCAGCACCTGCTTACTGTCTGCTGCCTGGTTCCACTGACCAGCGCCTGCTTACTGTCTGCTGCCTGGTTCCACTGACCAGCACCTGCTTACTGTCTGCTGCCTGGTTCCACTGACCAGCACCTGCTTACTGTCTGCTGCCTGGTTCCACTGACCAGCGCCTGCTTACTGTCTGCTGCCTGGTTCCACTGACCAGCGCCTGCTTACTGTCTGCTGCCTGGTTCCACTGACCAGCGCCTGCTGCCTGGTTCTGCTGACCAGCGCCTGCTTACTGTCTAATGCCTGGTTCCACTGACCAGCACCTGCTTACTGTCTGCTGCCTGGTTCCACTGACCAGCGCCTGCTGCCTGGTTCCACTGACCAGCGCCTGCTTACTGCCTGCTGCCTGGTTCCACTGACCAGCGCCTGCTGCCTGGTTCTGCTGACCAGCGCCTGCTGCCTGGTTCCACTGACCAGCGCCTGCTTACTGCCTGCTGCCTGGTTCTGCTGACCAGCGACTGCTTACTGCCTGCTGCCTGGTTCCGCTGACCAGCGCCTGCTTACTGTCTGCTGCCTGGTTCCACTGACCAGCGCCTGCTGCCTGGTTCCACTGACCAGCGCCTGCTTACTGCCTGCTGCCTGGTTCCACTGACCAGCGCCTGCTTACTGCCTGCTGCCTGGTTTACATTTACATTACATTTAAGTCATTTAGCAGACGCTCTTATCCAGAGCGACTTACAAATTGGTGCTTTCACCTTATGTCAGTTCCACTGACCAGCGCCTGCTGCCTGGTTCTGCTGACCAGCGCCTGCTTACTGTCTAATGCCTGGTTCCACTGACCAGCACCTGCTTACTGTCTGCTGCCTGGTTCCACTGACCAGCGCCTGCTTACTGCTTACTGCCTGGTTCCACTGACCAGCGCCTGCTGCCTGGATCCACTGACCAGCGCCTGCTGCCTGGTTCTGCTGACCAGCGCCTGCTGCCTGGTTCTGCTGACCAGCGCCTGCTGCCTGGTTCCACTGACCAGCGCCTGCTTACTGCCTGCTGCCTGCTTCCACTGACCAGCGCCTGCTGCCTGGTTCTGCTGACCAGCGCCTGCTGCCTGGTTCTGCTGACCAGCGCCTGCTGCCTGGTTCCACTGACCAGCACCTGCTTACTGCCTGCTGCCTGGTTCCACTGACCAGCACCTGCTTACTGTCTGCTGCCTGGTTCCACTGACCAGTGCCTGCTTACTGCCTGCTGCCTGGTTCCACTGACCAGCACCTGCTGCCTGGTTCCACTGACCAGCGCCTGCTTACTGCCTGCTGCCTGGTTCTGCTGACCAGCGACTGCTTACTGCCTGCTGCCTGGTTCCGCTGACCAGCGCCTGCTTACTGTCTGCTGCCTGGTTCCACTGACCAGCGCCTGCTGCCTGGTTCCACTGACCAGCGCCTGCTTACTGCCTGCTGCCTGGTTCCACTGACCAGCGCCTGCTTACTGCCTGCTGCCTGGTTTACATTTACATTACATTTAAGTCATTTAGCAGACGCTCTTATCCAGAGCGACTTACAAATTGGTGCTTTCACCTTATGTCAGTTCCACTGACCAGCGCCTGCTGCCTGGTTCTGCTGACCAGCGCCTGCTTACTGTCTAATGCCTGGTTCCACTGACCAGCACCTGCTTACTGTCTGCTGCCTGGTTCCACTGACCAGCGCCTGCTTACTGCTTACTGCCTGGTTCCACTGACCAGCGCCTGCTGCCTGGATCCACTGACCAGCGCCTGCTGCCTGGTTCTGCTGACCAGCGCCTGCTGCCTGGTTCCACTGACCAGCGCCTGCTTACTGCCTGCTTCCACTGACCAGCGCCTGCTGCCTGGTTCTGCTGACCAGCGCCTGCTGCCTGGTTCTGCTGACCAGCGCCTGCTGCCTGGTTCCGCTGACCAGCACCTGCTTACTGCCTGCTGCCTGGTTCTGCTGACCAGCGACTGCTTACTGCCTGCTGCCTGGTTCCGCTGACCAGCGCCTGCTTACTGTCTGCTGCCTGGTTCCACTGACCAGCGCCTGCTGCCTGGTTCCACTGACCAGCACCTGCTTACTGTCTGCTGCCTGGTTCCACTGACCAGTGCCTGCTTACTGCCTGCTGCCTGGTTCCACTGACCAGCACCTGCTTACTGCCTGCTGCCTGGTTCTGCTGACCAGCGACTGCTTACTGCCTGCTGCCTGGTTCTGCTGACCAGCGACTGCTTACTGCCTGCTGCCTGGTTCCGCTGACCAGCGCCTGCTTACTGTCTGCTGCCTGGTTCCACTGACCAGCGCCTGCTGCCTGGTTCCACTGACCAGCACCTGCTTACTGTCTGCTGCCTGGTTCCACTGACCAGCGCCTGCTTACTGTCTGCTGCCTGGTTCCACTGACCAGCGCCTGCTTACTGTCTGCTGCCTGGTTCCACTGACCAGCACCTGCTTACTGTCTGCTGCCTGGTTCCACTGACCAGCGCCTGCTTACTGTCTGCTGCCTGGTTCCACTGACCAGCGCCTGCTTACTGTCTGCTGCCTGGTTCCACTGACCAGCGCCTGCTTACTGCTTGCTGCCTGGTTCCACTGACCAGCGCCTGCTTACTGTCTGCTGCATGGTTCCACTGACCAGCGCCTGCTTACTGCCTGCTGCCTGGTTCTGCTGACCAGCGCCTGCTGCCTGGTTCCACTGACCAGCGCCTGCTTACTGCCTGCTGCCTGGTTCTGCTGACCAGCGCCTGCTGCCTGGTTCCACTGACCAGCGCATGCTTACTGTCTGCTGCCTGGTTCCACTGACCAGCACCTGCTGCCTGGTTCCACTGACCAGCACCTGCTTACTGTCTGCTGCCTGGTTCTGCTGACCAGCACCTGCTTACTGTCTGCTGCCTGGTTCTGCTGACCAGCACCTGCTGCCTGGTTCCACTGACCAGCACCTGCTGCCTGGTTCCGCTGACCAGCACCTGCTTACTGTCTGCTGCCTGGTTCTGCTGACCAGCACCTGCTGCCTGGTTCCACTGACCAGCACCTGCTGTCTGGTTCCACTGACCAGCACCTGCTGTCTGGTTCCGCTGACCAGCACCTGCTGCCTGGTTCTGCTGACCAGCACCTGCTGCCTGGTTCCGCTGACCAGCACCTGCTGCCTGGTTCCACTGACCAGCACCTGCTGCCTGGTTCTGCTGACCAGCGCCTGCTTACTGCCTGCTGCCTGGTTCTGCTGACCAGCGCCTGCTGCCTGGTTCCACTGACCAGCGCCTGCTTACTGTCTGCTGCCTGGTTCCACTGACCAGCGCCTGCTTACTGCCTGCTGCCTGGTTCCACTGACCAGCACCTGCTGCCTGGTTCCACTGACCAGCACCTGCTTACTGTCTGCTGCCTGGTTCTGCTGACCAGCACCTGCTTACTGTCTGCTGCCTGGTTCTGCTGACCAGCACCTGCTGCCTGGTTCCACTGACCAGCACCTGCTTACTGTCTGCTGCCTGGTTCTGCTGACCAGCACCTGCTTACTGTCTGCTGCCTGGTTCCACTGACCAGCACCTGCTGCCTGGTTCCGCTGACCAGCACCTGCTTACTGTCTGCTGCCTGGTTCTGCTGACCAGCACCTGCTGCCTGGTTCTGCTGACCAGCACCTGCTGCCTGGTTCCACTGACCAGCACCTGCTGCCTGGTTCCACTGACCAGCACCTGCTGCCTGGTTCTGCTGACCAGCACCTGCTGCCTGCTTACTGTCTGGTTCCACTGACCAGCGCCTGCTGCCTGGTTCCACTGACCAGCACCTGCTGCCTGGTTCCACTGACCAGCGCCTGCTGCCTGGTTCCACTGACCAGCTGCCTGGTTCCACTGACCAGCTGCCTGGTTCCACTGACCAGCTGCCTGGTTCCACTGACCAGCGCCTGCTTACTGTCTGCTGCCTGGTTCCACTGACCAGCGCCTGCTTACTGTCTGCTGCCTGGTTCCACTGACCAGCGCCTGCTGCCTGGTTCCACTGACCAGCGCCTGCTGCCTGGTTCCACTGACCAGCGCCTGCTGCCTGGTTCCACTGACCAGCGCCTGCTGCCTGGTTCCACTGACCAGCGCCTGCTGCCTGGTTCCACTGACCAGCGCCTGCTGCCTGGTTCCACTGACCAGCACCTGCTGCCTGGTTCCACTGACCAGCACCTGCTGCCTGGTTCCACTGACCAGCACCTGCTTACTGTCTGCTGCCTGGTTCTGCTGACCAGCACCTGCTTACTGTCTGCTGCCTGGTTCTGCTGACCAGCACCTGCTGCCTGGTTCCACTGACCAGCACCTGCTTACTGTCTGCTGCCTGGTTCTGCTGACCAGCACCTGCTTACTGTCTGCTGCCTGGTTCCACTGACCAGCACCTGCTGCCTGGTTCCGCTGACCAGCACCTGCTTACTGTCTGCTGCCTGGTTCTGCTGACCAGCACCTGCTGCCTGGTTCTGCTGACCAGCACCTGCTGCCTGGTTCCACTGACCAGCACCTGCTGCCTGGTTCCACTGACCAGCACCTGCTGCCTGGTTCTGCTGACCAGCACCTGCTGCCTGCTTACTGTCTGGTTCCACTGACCAGCGCCTGCTGCCTGGTTCCACTGACCAGCACCTGCTGCCTGGTTCCACTGACCAGCGCCTGCTGCCTGGTTCCACTGACCAGCTGCCTGGTTCCACTGACCAGCTGCCTGGTTCCACTGACCAGCTGCCTGGTTCCACTGACCAGCGCCTGCTTACTGTCTGCTGCCTGGTTCCACTGACCAGCGCCTGCTTACTGTCTGCTGCCTGGTTCCACTGACCAGCGCCTGCTGCCTGGTTCCACTGACCAGCGCCTGCTGCCTGGTTCCACTGACCAGCGCCTGCTGCCTGGTTCCACTGACCAGCGCCTGCTGCCTGGTTCCACTGACCAGCGCCTGCTGCCTGGTTCCACTGACCAGCGCCTGCTGCCTGGTTCCACTGACCAGCACCTGCTGCCTGGTTCCACTGACCAGCACCTGCTGCCTGGTTCCACTGACCAGCGCCTGCTGCCTGGTTCAACTGACCAGCGCCTGCTGCCTGGTTCAACTGACCAGCGCCTGCTGCCTGGTTCAACTGACCAGCGCCTGCTGCCTGGTTCCACTGACCAGCGCCTGCTGCCTGGTTCCACTGACCAGCGCCTGCTGCCTGGTTCCACTGACCAGCGCCTGCTGCCTGGTTCCACTGACCAGCACCTGCTTACTGTCTGCTGCCTGGTTCCACTGACCAGCGCCTGCTGCCTGGTTCCACTGACCAGCACCTGCTTACTGTCTGCTGCCTGGTTCTGCTGACCAGCACCTGCTTACTGTCTGCTGCCTGGTTCCACTGACCAGCGCCTGCTGCCTGGTTCCACTGACCAGCACCTGCTTACTGTCTGCTGCCTGGTTCTGCTGACCAGAACCTGCTTACTGTCTGCTGCCTGGTTCCGCTGACCAGCACCTGTTGCCTGGTTCTGCTGACCAGCACCTGCTGCCTGGTTCCACTGACCAGCACCTGCTTACTGTCTGCTGCCTGGTTCCACTGACCACCACCGCCTGCTGCCTGGTTCCACTGACCAGCGCCTGCTTACTGCCTGGTTCCGCTGACCAGCACCTGCTTACTGTCTGCTGCCTGGTTCCACTGACCAGCACCTGCTGCCTGGTTCCACTGACCAGCACCTGCTTACTGTCTGCTGCCTGGTTCCACTGACCAGCGCCTGCTTACTGTCTGCTGCCTGGTTCCACTGACCAGCGCCTGCTTACTGTCTGCTGCCTGGTTCCACTGACCAGCGCCTGCTTACTGCTTGGTTCCACTGACCAGCGCCTGCTTACTGCCTGGTTCCGCTGACCAGCACCTGCTTACTGTCTGCTGCCTGGTTCCACTGACCAGCACCTGCTGCCTGGTTCCACTGACCAGCACCTGCTTACTGTCTGCTGCCTGGTTCCACTGACCAGCGCCTGCTTACTGCCTGGTTCTGCTGACCAGCACCTGCTTACTGTCTGCTGCCTGGTTCCACTGACCAGCACCTGCTGCCTGGTTCTGCTGACCAGCGCCTGCTTACTGTCTGCTGCCTGGTTCCACTGACCAGCGCCTGCTTACTGCCTGGTTCTGCTGACCAGCACCTGCTTACTGTCTGCTGCCTGGTTCCACTGACCAGCACCTGCTGCCTGGTTCTGCTGACCAGCACCTGCTTACTGCCTGACAGTAAGGGTCATCGCATTATGTCCATCAGTCTAGAGGCTATAAAGCATTATGTCCATCAGTCTAGAGGCTATAAAGCATTATGTCCATCAGTCTAGAGGCTATAAAGCATTATGTGCATCAGTCTAGAGGCTATAAGGCATTATGTCCATCAGTCTAGAGGCTATAAAGCATTATGTCCATCAGTCTAGAGGCTATAAAGCATTATGTCCATCAGTCTAGAGGCTATAAAGCATTATGTCCATCAGTCTAGAGGCTATAAAGCATTATGTCCATCAGTGTAGAGGCTATAAAGCATTATGTCCATCAGTGTTGAGGCTATAAAGCATTATGTCCATCAGTCTAGAGGCTATAAAGCATTATGTCCATCAGTCTAGAGGCTATAAAGCATTATGTCCATCAGTCTAGAGGCTATAAAGCATTATGTCCAGTGTAGAGGCTATAAAGCATTATGTCCATCAGTCTAGAGGCTATAAAGCATTATGTCCATCAGTTCCCAGCCCTACTGCCTTCCTCTCCCTGTATCCTTCCACCCCAGTCTCTTGTGGACCACAGCTCTGTGCGTCTGTCTCCTGTCTAAATGGGTCAGACTGTGGAACAGTCCCTGAACAACCAGCCAGCCAGGAGACCCAGCTTCTTAGTCACCACTAACAGTCCCTGAACAACCAGCCAGCCAGGAGACCCAGCTTCTTAGTCACCACTAACAGTCCCTGAACAACCAGCCAGCCAGGAGACCCAGCTTCTTAGTCACCACTAACAGTCCCTGAACAACCAGCCAGCCAGGAGACCCAGCTTCTTAGTCACCACTAACAGTCCCTGAACAACCAGCCAGCCAGGAGAACCAGCTTCTTAGTCACCACTAACAGTCCCTGAACAACCAGCCAGCCAGGAGACCCAGCTTCTTAGTCACCACTAACTGGGTCTCTCTCACCCGTACAGCAACGTTAGCAATCAGAGTGAGACATTCTCCCTAACAGAGACAGTCCCACTCCAATACCAGATGTTCTCCCTAACAGAGACAGTCCCACTCCAATACCAGATGTTCTCCCTAACAGAGACAGTCCCACTCCAATACCAGATGTTCTCCCTAACAGAGACAGTCCCACTCCAATACCAGATGTTCTCCCTAACAGAGACAGTCCCACTCCAATACCAGATGTTCTCCCTAACAGAGACAGTCCCACTCCAATACCAGATGTTCTCCTAACAGAGACAGTCCCACTCCAATACCAGACATTCTCCCTAACAGAGACAGTCCCACTCCAATACCAGATGTTCTCCTAACAGAGACAGTCCCACTCCAATACCAGACGTTCTCCCTAACAGAGACAGTCCCACTCCAATACCAGACGTTCTCCCTAACAGAGACAGTCCCACTCAATACCAGATGTTCTCCTAACAGAGACAGTCCCACTCCAATACCAGATGTTCTCCCTAACAGAGACAGTCCCACTCCAATACCAGATGTTCTCCCTAACAGAGACAGTCCCACTCCAATACCAGACTTTCTCCCTAACAGAGACAGTCCCACTCCAATACCAGATGTTCTCCTAACAGAGACAGTCCCACTCCAATACCAGACATTCTCCCTAACAGAGACAGTCCCACTCCAATACCAGATGTTCTCCCTAACAGAGACAGTCCCACTCCAATACCAGATGTTCTCCCTAACAGAGACAGTCCCACTCCAATACCAGATGTTCTCCCTAACAGAGACAGTCCCACTCCAATACCAGACATTCTCCCTAACAGAGACAGTCCCACTCAATACCAGATGTTTTCCCTAACAGAGACAGTCCCACTCCAATACCAGACATTTTCCCTAACAGAGACAGTCCCACTCCAATACCAGATGTTCTCCCTAACAGAGACAGTCCCACTCCAATACCAGATGTTCTCCCTAACAGAGACAGTCCCACTCCAATACCAGATGTTCTCCTAACAGAGACAGTCCCACTCCAATACAAAATATTCTGAAAAGGCAATAACACACTACTGTAATGCCCATGTTGATAATATGAATCTGTAAAGCAGATAAAATAGAACCAAGAATCAACCTGGTACCTGGTACCCATTACTACCACACAGGAATAGAACCAAGAATCAACCTGGTACCATCACTACAAAACAGGAATAGAACCAAGAATCAACCTGGTACCATCACTACCACACAGGAATAGAACCAAGCATCAACCTGGTACCATCACTACAACACAGGAATAGAACCACGTATCACACCTGGTACCATCACTACTACACAGGAATAGAACCACGTATCACACCTGGTACCATCACTACCACACAGGAATAGAACCACGTATCACACCTGGTACCATCACTACCACACAGGAATAGAACCATGTATCACACCTGGTACCATCACTACAACACAGGAATAGAACCACGTATCACACCTGGTACCATCACTACCACACAGGAATAGAACCAGGAATCAACCTGGTACCTGGTACCATTACTACCACACAGGAATAGAACCAAGAATCAACCTGGTACCATCACTACAAAACAGGAATAGAACCAAGAATCAACCTGGTACCATCACTACCACACAGGAATAGAACCAAGCATCAACCTGGTACCATCACTACAACACAGGAATAGAACCACGTATCACACCTGGTACCATCACTACCACACAGGAATAGAACCACGTATCACACCTGGTACCATCACTACAACACAGGAATAGAACCACGTATCACACCTGGTACCATCACTACCACACAGGAATAGAACCACGTATCACACCTGGTACCATCACTACCACACAGGAATAGAACCATGTATCACACCTGGTACCATCACTACAACACAGGAATAGAACCACGTATCACACCTGGTACCATCACTACCACACAGGAATAGAACCAGGAATCAACCTGGTACCTGGTACCATCACTACAACACAGGAATAGACCAGGAATCAACCTGGTACCATCACTACCACACATGAATAGAACCAAGAATCAACCTGGTACCATCACTACAACACAGGAATAGAACCAAGAATCAACCTGGTACCCATCACTACCACACATGAATAGAACCAAGAATCAACCTGGTACCATCACTACCACACAGGAATAGAACCATGTATCACACCTGGTACCATCACTACAACACAGGAATAGAACCACGTATCACACCTGGTACCATCACTACCACACAGGAATAGAACCAGGAATCAACCTGGTACCTGGTACCATCACTACAACACAGGAATAGAACCAAGAATCAACCTGCCACCTGGTACCATCACTACCACACAGGAACAGAACCAAGCATCAACCTGACACCTGGTACAATCACTACAACACAGGAATAGACCCAGGAATAAACCTGGTACCATCACTACAACACAGGAATAGAACCAAGCATCAACCTGACACCTGGTACCATCACTACCACACAGGAATAGAACCAGGAATCAACCTGGTACCTGGTACCATCACTACCACACAGGAATAGAACCAGGAATCAACCTGAAACCTGGTACCATCACTACAACACAGGAATAGACCAGGAATCAACCTGGTACCATCACTACAACACAGGAATAGAACCAGGAATCAACCTGAAACCTGGTACCATCACTACAACACAGGAATAGACCAGGAATCAACCTGGTACCATCACTACAACACAGAAATAGAACCAGGAATCAACCTGGTACCTGGTACCATCACTACAACACAGGAATAGAACCAGGAATCAACCTGGTACCATCACTACCACACAGGAATAGAACCAGGAATCAACCTGATACCATCACTACAACACAGGAATAGAAGCAAGAATCAACCTGACACCTGGTACCATCACTACCACACAGGAATAGAAACAAGCATTAGCCTGGTACCATCACTACAACACAGGAATAGACCAGGAATCAACCTGGTACCATCACTACCACACAGGAATAGAACCAGGAATCAACCTGGTACCTGGTACCATCACTACAACACAGGAATAGAACCAGGAATCAACCTGGTACCATCACTACAACACAGGAATAGACCAAGAATCAACCTGGTACCATCACTACAACACAGGAATAGAAGACCAGGAATCAACCTGGTACCTGGTACCATCACTACAACACAGGAATAGAACCAGGAATCAACCTGACCCCTAGTGTGTCGCTCCATCACATATTGTGTATTACAGGGGTTTTGAATGTCAAGATAATGATTTTAAACCCCAGAAAAGCTATTTTTAATGGGGGTGTGAAAGTGCTGTCTGGACAATTGTACACGGTAAGTTATGTTTCAGAACAATGACAGCATATATAGGCCTAGCCTAGTGTCAGTGCAGGTCACCACAGCAACAACTAGCCCAGTGTCAGTGCAGGTCACCACAGCAACAACTAGCCTAGTGTCAGTGCAGGTCACCACAGCAACAACTAGCCTAGTGTCAGTGCAGGTCACCACAGCAACAACTAGCCTAGTGTCAGTGCAGGTCACCACAGCAACAACTAGCCCAGTGTCAGTGCAGGTCACCAAAGCAACAACTAGCCTAGTGTCAGTGCAGGTCACCACAGCAACAACTAGCCTAGTGTCAGTGCAGGTCACCACAGCAACAACTAGCCTAGTGTCAGTGCAGGTCACCACAGCAACAACTAGCCTAGTGTCAGTGCAGGTCACCACAACAACAACTAGCCTAGTGTCAGTACAGGTCACCACAGCAACAACTAGCCTAGTGTCAGTGCAGGTCACCACAACAACAACTAGCCTAGTGTCAGTGCAGGTCACCACAACAACAACTAGCCTAGTGTCCGTGCAGGTCACCACAGCAACAACTAGCCCAGTGTCAGTGCAGGTCACCACAGCAACAACTAGCCCAGTGTCAGTGCAGGTCACCACAGCAACAACTAGCCCAGTGTCAGTGCAGGTCACCACAGCAACAACTAGCCCAGTGTCAGTGCAGGTCACCACAGCAACAACTAGCCTAGTGTCAGTGCAGGTCACCACAACAACAACTAGCCTAGTGTCAGTACAGGTCACCACAACAACAACTAGCCTAGTGTCAGTACAGGTCACCACAACTAGCCTAGTGTCAGTGCAGGTCACCACAACAACAACTAGCCTAGTGTCAGTGCAGGTCACCACAACAACAACTAGCCCAGTGTCAGTACAGGTCACCACAACAACAACTAGCCTAGTGTCAGTGCAGGTCACCACAACAACAACTAGCCTAGTGTCAGTGCAGGTCACCACAACAACAACTAGGCCCAGTGTCAGTGCAGGTCACCACAACAACAACTAGCCCAGTGTCAGTGCAGGTCACCACAGCAACAACTAGCCTAGTGTCAGTGCAGGTCACCACAACAACAACTAGCCCAGTGTCAGTGCAGGTCACCACAGCAACAACTAGCCTAGTGTCAGTGCAGGTCACCACAGCAACAACTAGCCTAGTGTCAGTGCAGGTCACCACAGCAACAACTAGCCTAGTGTCAGTGCAGGTCACCACAACGACAACTAGCCTAGTGTCAGTGCAGGTCACCACAACGACAACTAGCCTAGTGTCAGTGCAGGTCACCACAACAACAACTAGCCTAGTGTCAGTACAGGTCACCACAGCAACAACTAGCCTAGTGTCAGTGCAGGTCACCACAACAACAACTAGCCTAGTGTCAGTGCAGGTCACCACAGCAACAACTAGCCCAGTGTCAGTGCAGGTCACCACAGCAACAACTAGCCTAGTGTCAGTGCAGGTCACCACAACAACAACTAGCCTAGTGTCAGTACAGGTCACCACAACAACAACTAGCCTAGTGTCAGTACAGGTCACCACAACTAGCCTAGTGTCAGTGCAGGTCACCACAACAACAACTAGCCTAGTGTCAGTGCAGGTCACCACAACAACAACTAGCCCAGTGTCAGTACAGGTCACCACAACAACAACTAGCCTAGTGTCAGTGCAGGTCACCACAGCAACAACTAGCCTAGTGTCAGTGCAGGTCACCACAACAACAACTAGCCTAGTGTCAGTGCAGGTCACCACAACAACAACTAGGCCCAGTGTCAGTGCAGGTCACCACAACAACAACTAGCCCAGTGTCAGTGCAGGTCACCACAGCAACAACTAGCCTAGTGTCAGTGCAGGTCACCACAACAACAACTAGCCCAGTGTCAGTGCAGGTCACCACAGCAACAACTAGCCTAGTGTCAGTGCAGGTCACCACAGCAACAACTAGCCTAGTGTCAGTGCAGGTCACCACAGCAACAACTAGCCTAGTGTCCGTGCAGGTCACCACAGCAACGACTAGCCTAGTGTCAGTGCAGGTCACCACAGCAACAACTAGCCTAGTGTCCGTGCAGGTCACCACAGCAACAACTAGCCCAGTGTCCGTGCAGGTCACCACAGCAACAACTAGCCTAGTTTCAGTGCTGGTCATGTGGGTTAAGTACAGCCTAGGTATCTGACCTCGTCAGAGCATCATCCCTAGTACAGCCTAGGTATCTGACCTCATCAGAGCATCGCCCCTAGTACAGCCTAGGTATCTGACCTCATCAGAGCATCACCTCTAGTACAGCCTAGGTATCTGACCTCGTCAGAGCATCGCCGCCAGTACAGCCTAGGTATCTGACCTCGTCAGAGCATCGCCCCTAGTACAGCCTAGGTATCTGACCTCGTCAGAGCATCACCCCTAGTACAGCCTAGGTATCTGACCTCGTCAGAGCATCGCCGCCAGTACAGCCTAGGTATCTGACCTCGTCAGAGCATCGCCCCTAGTACAGCCTAGGTATCTGACCTCGTCAGAGCATCACCCCTAGTACAGCCTAGGTATCTGACCTCGTCAGAGCATCACCCCTAGTACAGCCTAGGTATCTGACCTCGTCAGAGCATCATCCCTAGTACAGCCTAGGTATCTGACCTCGTCAGAGCATCGCCCCTAGTACAGCCTAGGTATCTGACCTCATCAGAGCATCGCCCCTAGTACAGCCTAGGTATCTGACCTCGTCAGAGCATCACCCCTAATACAGCCTAGGTATCTGACCTCGTCAGAGGATCATCCCTAGTACAGCCTAGGTATCTGACCTCGTCAGAGCATCATCCCTAGTACAGCCTAGGTATCTGACCTCGTCAGAGCATCGCCGCCAGTACAGCCTAGGTATCTGACCTCGTCAGAGCATCATCCCTAGTACAGCCTAGGTATCTGACCTCGTCAAAGCATCGCCCCTAGTACAGCCTAGGTATCTGACCTCGTCAGAGCATCACCCCTAGTAAAGCCTAGGTATCTGACCTCGTCAGAGGATCATCCCTAGTACAGCCTAGGTATCTGACCTCGTCAGAGCATCATCCCTAGTACAGCCTAGGTATCTGACCTCGTCAGAGCATCGCCCCTAGTACAGCCTAGGTATCTGACCTCGTCAGAGCATCACCCCTAGTACAGCCTAGGTATCTGACCTCGTCAGAGCATCGCCCCTAGTACAGCCTAGGTATCTGACCTCGTCAGAGATCACCTCTAGTAAAGCCTAGGTATCTGACCTCAGAGCATCGCCCTAGTACAGCCTAGGTATCTGACCTCGTCAGAGCATCACCCCTAGTACAGTCTAGGTATCTGACCTCGTCAGAGCGTCGCCCCTAGTACAGCCTAGGTATCTGACCTCGTCAGAGCATCACCCCTAGTACAGCACTCATCGGGTACAAGACATTCAACCAGAGGTCTCTTCACAGTTCAGACACTCATCGGGTACAAGACATTCAACCAGAGGTCTCTTCACAGTCCAGACACTCATCAGGTACAAGACATTCAACCAGAGGTCTCTTCACAGTCCAGACACTCATCGGGTACAAGACATTCAACCAGAGGTCTCTTCACAGTTCAGACACTCATCGGGTACAAGACATTCAACCAGAGGTCTCTTCACAGTTCAGACACTCATCGGGTACAAGACATTCAACCAGAGGTCTCTTCACAGTTCAGACACTCATCGGGTACAAGACATTCAACCAGAGGTCTCTTCACAGTTCAGACACTCATCGGGTACAAGACATTCAACCAGAGGTCTCTTCACAGTCCCCGGGTCCAGAACAGAGGCCGGGGAAACACACCGTATTAAATCGAGCCATGACTACATGGAACTCTCTGGTAACCCAGGTAACCCAGGTAACTCAGGGTACCAGATAAAATAACACCTTACTGCACATAGGGCCGTGTCTCTTCACAGTCCCATTTCATACATATTTACACTGTGTTATGTATTGGACCTAGATATTGTGTGTGTGTGTGCTAACATGTAGACTGTGTGATGTTTTAAATGTATGTATTTCAGTCCTCGACTAATAATGTTCTGTACTATGCATCATGTCATGTTTCATGTGGATCCTTGAAGAGTAACTGATGCTTTTGCAGTGGCTAATGGGGATCCTGATAAATACCAACACCAAATAATCTGGGCTACAGGTTACCCCCTACATAACTGTAGTAGACAGACACCAGACCTGGGCTACAGGTTACCCCCTACATAACTGTAGTAGACACCAGACCTGGGCTACAGGTTACCCCCTACATAACTGTAGTAGACAGACACCAGACCTGGGCTACAGGTTACCCCCTACATAACTGTAGTAGACAGACACCAGACCTGGGCTACAGGTTACCCCCTACATAACTGTAGTAGACAGACACCAGACCTGGGCTACAGGTTACCCCCTACATAACTGTAGTAGACAGACACCAGACCTGGGCTACAGGTTACCCCCTACATAACTGTAGTAGACAGACACCAGACCTGGGCTACAGGTTACCCCCTACATAACTGTAGTAGACAGACACCAGACCTGGGCTGCAGGTTACCCCCTACATAACTGTAGTAGACAGACACCAGACCTGGGCTACAGGTTACCCCCTACATAACTGTAGTAGACAGACACCAGACCTGGGCTACAGGTTACCCCCTACATAACTGTAGTAGACACCAGACCTGGGCTACAGGTTATCCCCTACATAACTGTAGTAGACACCAGACCTGGGCTACAGGTTACCCTCAACATAACTGTAGTAGACACCAGACCTGGGCTACAGGTTACCCTCAACATAACTGTAGTAGACAGACACCAGACCTGGGCTACAGGAAGCCCTAGCCTACAGGAAGCCCTAGCCTACAGGAAGCCCTGGCCTACAGGAAGCCCTGGCCTACAGGAAGCCCTGGCCTTACAGGAAGCCCTGGCCTTACAGGAAGCCCTGGCCTTACAGGAAGCCCTGGCCTTACAGGAAGCCCTGGCCTCTGTCTGTATGGTGTGTAGAACTAGTAGTATTTAAACTAGGTCTAATAGCCATCTCCACAACACACTAACCATATGTAACTCACCTCACAGTGTCCTCTTCACAATGACATTGAATTCTACTGTCTGTCTACTCTCCTCTGGTCTACTGTGTTGTGGTGGAGCAGGGGAACATGGTTGGCTACAAGACCTCATCCAGGCCCAAATACCTGCGCAGACACACACCATGTTAGACCACGAGCCACAGAAGTGTGTCAGCAATGTGAGATGGTGGAGTGCCAAGTGTGTGTGTGTGTGTGTGTGTGTATGTGTGTGTATTACCACAGATGCAACCCAGATCTGCACACTGGCGTCTATGCCTTCCACAAGAGCATATTTCCCTGATGGGGACACAAACACACATGTGTCTATGTAGCTTTCTCCCACACCCCTATCTGGATGTACAAACACATTAAACTACTTGAGTCTAAAGGCCAAATGTGTCATTTGTGTATAATGTGGTCCAGGCCAGGTTTAATGTTAACTAGGCTGAGCATTTAGACGCCAAGAGTCACAATGAGCTTGCCCTGAATAACATAGTGTGCATCCCAAATGACACTATAAAAGGGAATGGGGAGCCTTTTAGGATGCTGTCATGTCTAGGTGCAGCTGTCCACACAACAAAGAGTAGAGAAACAGCACAACCGTGGCTGTAGTATCGGGTATCATTCAGTCAAGTTCCACCTTCCTCTGCAGTTGAGGAAACTCACTCATCTCCTAATAGTCCGGTCTGGTATGTTGTCTACAAAGCCTGGCTACGGTCACACCCATACACTCTTTAAATAGCCTAGACTAGCAGGCTGTTACATGCTCTGATAGTCATAACCTGTCACTGACTACTCACACATACCACATTGTTCTGATCCAGTCCACATCGTCTCTTTGATTTACTGTGTTACGAGAAGAACACCGGTCATATCTGATCTACTAGCAATTCATTTGATCAACTACTTTCTGAGGAATATTTATTATTGTTTCTTTAGTAGCTAACGTTACTAGTAACTCATGGTGTGAAACGTGATTATTCCCGAACACACAACATTCGCCATATCTGTTTGAGCGACAGACACACAACAGCGGGTGTCTAAACGGATTAAAATGGTCAAATACAGTAGCTAAGCCCAGCTACAAATATGAACTACAGCAAACCATTCAAACAAAGAAGAAAGTCATCACTCTTCACGAGTCGTGATTAACGTTTAGTTAACATTGACAACATGTTACACCGGTTGTTATTTTTGCCCTAATTGACCAACAGTTGTTTCTAGCTAAATCAAAGCGAGCTAACCGGTTAGCATAACAATACCAAAAGATGTTTATACGATGTTTGTATCTGTGACAACACTGCCAATTCTGTTAGCATAGCTAAGCTCACTGGCCAAACTAACTTAACGTGATCTGTCTCTTCTTACCACAATGTTCCTTGTTCGAGACCAGACGTGGATTTATGTCGTCGGTTACATTTTCATACGGTGTATTATTTTCATCCCAAAGAAAGCCACAAACAACCACCATCTCCTCTCTCTCTGTTTCTCTCTCTATGTTTCTCTCTCACACACACACCAACAGCTGGATAAATTACTTCCGGGTTTAGCTTTTTCCTGATTGGGCGTTTTAGCAAAGCTGATTTATAGTCAAACTGGTTTCTGCATTGTCCGTACAGTATTTACGGTGATGCCTCTCTGCAGATGCAGAGTATTCGTCGTTCTTGCCTTTCGCAGAGCCACAAATAGAACGAGACAGATATTTCACCGGATGTATAAATGTGAAGCATCCGCTTGGGGTTTCCTCTCACTACCAAATAGGGTAGTGAGAGGAAGCCCAGTGGCCGGTAGTGGGAGAAGATGGAAAGAGTTGGATTTTGGCCGAAATTCTGCAAATGTTCTCATCGATGAAACAATTGATTATCAATACAGTTTTCTGTTCCCAAAACGTCAATCTGTGTTGATAAAAGGATATTAGAAGGGTGAGCCGGTTAAGGATCGATTCAGACCAGGTGTTAAAATTGTACGACAAGCGACAGTTTATTTCAGAGGGAGAATATCTGGTACACGTAAATACGGCTCTTCCGTTAGTTCGTGTTGGAACAGCAGGCAGAGAGAGCGTAAACAGTCAGCACAGCTCTTATATACGTCACAGAAAGTAGGTTGACCCTAGGAAGATCGGATCTCCGGATTGGTTCAGCTGGTTGTAGTCTGTAGTCTTCCGCCATTGGCTCAGTTGTCTGTCCGTCATCGTAGGATCTTCTTCGGGCACACAGTGTTCGGTTACATAGGAGATTATGTGTGTAATGTGGGAGCTATCCTGTCCTGTGAGTTGTAGCCATGTTTAGCAGTAAGTTAGTCACCTGCATACGAAATAGCAATTCCTTACATCTGTTACGAACAGAGTGGACTAAGTTTTGTAGACCTTATCCTTTGCCAACATTTAAAAAAACATTTGCGTTGTTTCGAAGGAGCGCATGGGCAAATTGAGATTTTGCACACACGCACTTCACAGAGTAGGCGTTCCCTAACGGAAATATGCAAATATTTCCTAGAACGAGCAAATAGGATCTCGTTGCGTCGTTCTTGGCTCTGCCCCTCCTTGCATGGCCTGCCCACTGTGACTAATTTTTCCCCATTGGAAACAACAGGCTGTGGTCTATCTTGGGTTAGTCATAAACATCTTTGCCAGAGCTGCTGCTTCTTCTTCTTCGGTATCATGGCATTCACACGTTGTTTGTGCATGCCGCCACCTACTGTGCTGTGTGGTACTGTGTCCACCTACTGTGCTGTGTTGTGTGGTACTGTGTCCATCTAGTCCACCATCTAACATCTATATACCACTATTACACACCACCATCTAACATCTATATACCACTATTACACACCACCATCTATATACCACTATTACATACCACCATCTATATACCACTATTACATACCACCATCTATATACCACTATTACACACCACCATCTATATACCACTATTACACACCACCATCTATATACCACTATTACACACCACCATCTATATACCACCATCTAACATCTATATACCACTATTACATACCACCATCTAACATCTATATACCACTATTACATACCACCATCTATATACCACTATTACATACCACCATCTATATACCACTATTACACACCACCATCTATATACCACTATTACACACCACCATCTATATACCACTATTACACACCACCATCTATATACCACTATTACACACCACCATCTAACATCTATATACCACTATTACACACCACCATCTATATACCACTATTACACACCACCATCTATATACCACTATTACACACCACCATCTAACATCTATATACCACTATTACATACCACCATCTATATACCACTATTACATACCACCATCTATATACCACTATTACACACCACCATCTATATACCACTATTACATACCACCATCTATATACCACCATCTATATACCACTATTACACACCACCATCTATATACCACTATTACACACCACCATCTATATACCACTATTACATACCACCATCTAACATCTATATACCACTATTACATACCCCCATCTATATACCACTATTACATACCACCATCTATATACCACTATTACACACCACCATCTATATACCACTATTACATACCACCATCTATATACCACTATTACATACCACCATCTAACATCTATATACCACTATTACACACCACCATGTATATACCACTATTACATACCACCATCTATATACCACTATTACATACCCCCATCTATATACCACTATTACACACCACCATCTATATACCACTATTACATACCACCATCTATATACCACTATTACATACCCCCATCTATATACCACTATTACATACCACCATCTATATACCACTATTACACACCACCATCTATATACCACTATTACATACCACCATCTATATACCACTATTACACACCACCATCTATATACCACTATTACACACCACCATCTATATACCACTATTACACACCACCATCTATATACCACTATTACATACCACCATCTAACATCTATATACCACTATTACACACCACCATCTATATACCACTATTACATACCACCATCTATATACCACTATTACATACCACCATCTATATACCACTATTACATACCACCATCTATATACCACTATTACATACCACCATCTATATACCACTATTACACACCACCATCTATATACCACTATTACACACCACCATCTATATACCACTATTACATACCACCATCTATATACCACTATTACACACCACCATCTATATACCACTATTACTGACTTCATAATTCATAATGGTGATGTTAATTGACTGATATTATCTCATAGAACAAAACCTATAAGATCTCCTAAGCCTGTGTTTACCTCAGACCTTATTTTCGGGCGTTTATCCCAAAACCATAATCTTTCCCCACTCATTTTCTCCATAGGAATGTCTGAACGAACCAGAGGTAACTCATATAAGGGTTTTAAGCAGGCGAGGTCTATAAAAACCAGTACCTATACTTGGGGTCCTTGGAGTATCACCTTTCCAATCATCTCTGTTTTCTCCGCTTATTAGATGGCCCTGTTTCATGGTTTCAAGTCTGGGACTGTAAGTGACCGGTATGTTGGTAAACAGCGCCATCCAGTGGACTAGACTGAACGTGCACCTGGTGGTCTGTAACGTCACAGAAGTCCCATAGCAGTTGAGACGTGGTCATTTCCACGCGAGTTGGCACTCTTGGTACTGTGGTTAGAATGCAGTACCAGGCAGGAGAGACAACTCTTTTGGTACCAAAGTGTGTTTCGGTTTAACTTAGTCATTGTTTTATTTTTTTTTATTTCCAAGGGTCAATGCCCTGCTCTAGGGCATGTTGACCGATCTACCACCAGGCCAAAAAACGTGAACCCTGCAAGATCCCCCACACAGTTCCCCAATAGCTGTCCCTCAACCATTCGAGGCCCCTACCACAGTCCCCCCCCTCCCCCAGGAAGAAAAATTAAATAAAAAATACAATTCATTCCAACCCCCCAGAACCCCCCAACGCACCAACAACCAAGAGAATGAACCCCAGAACCCCCAACGCACCAACAACCAAGAGAATGAACCCCCACCCCCAGAACCTCCCAACGCACCAACAACCAAGAGAATGAACCCCCAGAACCCCCAATGCACCAACAACCAAGAGAATGAACCCCCACCCCCAGAACCCCCAATGCACCAACAACCAAGAGAATGTACCCCCACCCCAAGAACCCCCAATGCACCAACAACCAAGAGAATGTACCCCAGAACCCCCAACGCACCAACAACCAAGAGAATGAACCCGCCAGAACCCCCAATGCAGCAACAACCAAGAGAATGAACCCCCAGAACCCCCAACGCACCAACAACCAAGAGATTGAACCCCCAGAACCCCCAACGCACCAACAACCAAGAGAATGAACCCCCAGAACCCCCAACGCACCAACAACCAAGAGAATGAACCCCAGAACCCCCAGAACCCCCAACGCACCAACAACCAAGAGAATGAACCCCCAGAACCCCCAACGCACCAACAACCAAGAGAATGAACCCCAGAACCCCCAACGCACCAACAACCAAGAGAATGAACCCCCACCCCCAGAACCTCCCAACGCACCAACAACCAAGAGAATGAACCCCAGAACCCCCAATGCACCAACAACCAAGAGAATGAACCCCCCCCCACAACCCCCAATGCACCAACAACCAAGAGAATGTACCCCACCCCCAAGAACCCCCAATGCACCAACAACCAAGAGAATGTACCCCAGAACCCCCAACGCACCAACAACCAAGAGAATGAACCCGCCAGAACCCCCAATGCAGCAACAACCAAGAGAATGAACCCCCAGAACCCCCAACGCACCAACAACCAAGAGATTGAACCCCCAGAACCCCCAACGCACCAACAACCAAGAGAATGAACCCCAGAACCCCCAACGCACCAACAACCAAGAGAATGAACCCCAGAACCCCCAGAACCCCCAACGCACCAACAACCAAGAGAATGAACCCCCAGAACCCCCAACGCACCAACAACCAAGAGAATGAACCCCCAGAACCCCCAACGCACCAACAACCAAGAGAATGAACCCCCAGAACCCCCAACGCACCAACAACCAAGAGAATGAACCCCAGAACCCCCAACGCACCAACAACCAAGAGAATGAACCCCCCAGAACCCCCAACGCACCAACAACCAAGAGAATGAACCCCCAGAACCCCAGAACCCCCAATGCACCAACAACCAAGAGAATGAACCCCCAGAACCCCCAGAACCCCCAACGCACCAACAACCAAGAGAATGAACCCCCAGAACCCCAACGCACCAACAACCAAGAGAATGAACCCCCAGAACCCCCAACACACCAACAACCAAGAGAATGAACCCCCAGAACCCCCAGAACCCCCAACGCACCAACAACCAAGAGAATGAACCCCAGAACCCCCCAGAACCCCCAACGCACCAACAACCAAGAGAATGAACCCCCAGAACCCCCCAACGCACCAACAACCAAGAGAATGAACCCCAGAACCCCCAACGCACCAACAACCAAGAGAATGAACCCCCAGAACCCCCAGAACCCCCAACGCACCAACAACCAAGAGAATGAACCCCCAGAACCCCCAACGCACCAACAACCAAGAGAATGAACCCCAGAACCCCCAACGCACCAACAACCAAGAGAATGAACCCCCAGAACCCCCAACGCACCAACAACCAAGAGAATGAACCCCCAGAACCCCCAACGCACCAACAACCAAGAGAATGAACCCCCAGAACCCCCAAACCCCCAATGCACCAACAACCAAGAGAATGAACCCCCAGAACCCCCAATGCACCAACAACCAAGAGAATGTACCCCCAGAACCCCCAACGCACCAACAACCAAGAGAATGAACCCCCAGAACCCCCCAACACACCAACAACCAAGAGAATGAACCCCCAGAACCCCCAGAACCCCCAACGCACCAACAACCAAGAGAATGAACCCCAGAACCCCCAGAACCCCCAACGCACCAACAACCAAGAGAATGAACCCCCAGAACCCCCAACGCACCAACAACCAAGAGAATGAACCCCAGAACCCCCAACGCACCAACAACCAAGAGAATGAACCCCCAGAACCCCCAGAACCCCAACGCACCAACAACCAAGAGAATGAACCCCCAGAACCCCCCAACGCACCAACAACCAAGAGAATGAACCCCAGAACCCCCAACGCACCAACAACCAAGAGAATGAACCCCCAGAACCCCCAACGCACCAACAACCAAGAGAATGAACCCCCAGAACCCCCAACGCACCAACAACCAAGAGAATGAACCCCCAGAACCCCCAAACCCCCAATGCACCAACAACCAAGAGAATGAACCCCCAGAACCCCCAATGCACCAACAACCAAGAGAATGTACCCCAGAACCCCCAACGCACCAACAACCAAGAGAATGAACCCCCAGAACCCCCAACACACCAACAACCAAGAGAATGAACCCCCAGAACCCCCAGAACCCCCAACGCACCAACAACCAAGAGAATGAACCCCCAGAACCCCCCAGAACCCCCAACGCACCAACAACCAAGAGAATGAACCCCCAGAACCCCCAACGCACCAACAACCAAGAGAATGAACCCCAGAACCCCCAACGCACCAACAACCAAGAGAATGAACCCCCAGAACCCCCAGAACCCCCAACGCACCAACAACCAAGAGAATGAACCCCCAGAACCCCCCAACGCACCAACAACCAAGAGAATGAACCCCAGAACCCCCAGAACCCCCAACGCACCAACAACCAAGAGAATGAACCCCCCAGAACCCCCAACGCACCAACAACCAAGAGAATGAACCCCCAGAACCCCCAACGCACCAACAACCAAGAGAATGAACCCCCACCCCCAGAACCTCCCAACGCACCAACAACCAAGAGAATGAACCCCAGAACCCCCAATGCACCAACAACCAAGAGAATGAACCCCACCCCCACAACCCCCAATGCACCAACAACCAAGAGAATGTACCCCCACCCCCAAGAACCCCCAATGCACCAACAACCAAGAGAATGTACCCCCAGAACCCCCAACGCACCAACAACCAAGAGAATGAACCCGCCAGAACCCCCAATGCAGCAACAACCAAGAGAATGAACCCCAGAACCCCCCAACGCACCAACAACCAAGAGATTGAACCCCAGAACCCCCAACGCACCAACAACCAAGAGAATGAACCCCAGAACCCCCAACGCACCAACAACCAAGAGAATGAACCCCAGAACCCCCAGAACCCCCAACGCACCAACAACCAAGAGAATGAACCCCCAGAACCCCCAACGCACCAACAACCAAGAGAATGAACCCCCAGAACCCCCAACGCACCAACAACCAAGAGAATGAACCCCCAGAACCCCCAACGCACCAACAACCAAGAGAATGAACCCCAGAACCCCCAACGCACCAACAACCAAGAGAATGAACCCCCAGAACCCCCAACGCACCAACAACCAAGAGAATGAACCCCCAGAACCCCCAGAACCCCCAATGCACCAACAACCAAGAGAATGAACCCCCCAGAACCCCCCAGAACCCCCAACGCACCAACAACCAAGAGAATGAACCCCCAGAACCCCCAACGCACCAACAACCAAGAGAATGAACCCCAGAACCCCCAACACACCAACAACCAAGAGAATGAACCCCCCAGAACCCCCCAGAACCCCCAACGCACCAACAACCAAGAGAATGAACCCCAGAACCCCCCAGAACCCCCAACGCACCAACAACCAAGAGAATGAACCCCCAGAACCCCCCAACGCACCAACAACCAAGAGAATGAACCCCCAGAACCCCCAACGCACCAACAACCAAGAGAATGAACCCCCAGAACCCCCAGAACCCCCAACGCACCAACAACCAAGAGAATGAACCCCCAGAACCCCCAACGCACCAACAACCAAGAGAATGAACCCCAGAACCCCCAACGCACCAACAACCAAGAGAATGAACCCCCAGAACCCCCAACGCACCAACAACCAAGAGAATGAACCCCCAGAACCCCCAACGCACCAACAACCAAGAGAATGAACCCCCAGAACCCCCAAACCCCCAATGCACCAACAACCAAGAGAATGAACCCCCAGAACCCCCAATGCACCAACAACCAAGAGAATGTACCCCAGAACCCCCAACGCACCAACAACCAAGAGAATGAACCCCCAGAACCCCCCAACACACCAACAACCAAGAGAATGAACCCCCAGAACCCCCAGAACCCCCAACGCACCAACAACCAAGAGAATGAACCCCAGAACCCCCCAGAACCCCCAACGCACCAACAACCAAGAGAATGAACCCCCAGAACCCCCAACGCACCAACAACCAAGAGAATGAACCCCCAGAACCCCCAACGCACCAACAACCAAGAGAATGAACCCCAGAACCCCCCAGAACCCCCAACGCACCAACAACCAAGAGAATGAACCCCCAGAACCCCCAACGCACCAACAACCAAGAGAATGAACCCCAGAACCCCCAACGCACCAACAACCAAGAGAATGAACCCCCAGAACCCCCAACGCACCAACAACCAAGAGAATGAACCCCAGAACCCCCAACGCACCAACAACCAAGAGAATGAACCCCCAGAACCCCCAAACCCCCAATGCACCAACAACCAAGAGAATGAACCCCCAGAACCCCCAATGCACCAACAACCAAGAGAATGTACCCCCAGAACCCCCAACGCACCAACAACCAAGAGAATGAACCCCCAGAACCCCCAACACACCAACAACCAAGAGAATGAACCCCCAGAACCCCCAGAACCCCCAACGCACCAACAACCAAGAGAATGAACCCCCAGAACCCCCAGAACCCCCAACGCACCAACAACCAAGAGAATGAACCCCCAGAACCCCCAACGCACCAACAACCAAGAGAATGAACCCCAGAACCCCCAACGCACCAACAACCAAGAGAATGAACCCCCAGAACCCCCCCAGAACCCCCAACGCACCAACAACCAAGAGAATGAACCCCCAGAACCCCCAACGCACCAACAACCAAGAGAATGAACCCCAGAACCCCCAACGCACCAACAACCAAGAGAATGAACCCCCAGAACCCCCAACGCACCAACAACTAAGAGAATGTACCCCAGAACCCCCAACGACCAACAACCAAGAGAATGAACCCCCCAGAACCCCCCAACGCACCAACAACCAGGAGATTTGAACTAAAGAGACGAAAGGAAATGACAGAAGAAAACAGCAAACAACAATGAAAAAAATAAAACAAAATAATAGATTTAAAACAAAGGACCTCAAGGACAAGTGAAACCATAACAGCAAGGCCAACTGTATATGTTTTGTGTGTCTGGCACTATTACATGTATGTGTGTGTTCTTGTATGTGTTTATTTGAATGAGAGTGTGTGTATGTGTACAAACACCTGCACGGCATCAGCCTCAGGCAAACCGACATTAGTTGTAAAAAACACTGCCACTTAGTGTCATTCAAATGTACTTTTATTATGAACTTAGTCATTGTTAGCTAGCTAAAATAAAGTGGTCAAGTTATTTAATATGGCTTTATTTAGGGAGGGGGGGGGATATTTAGTTGTTTTTGTATGTCTAGGCTTCGTTGTGTTGACTGTGGTGTGTTTTGTATGGCTAGGCTTCGTTGTGTTGACTGTGGTGTGTTTTGTATGGCTAGGCTTCGTTGTGTTGACTGTGGTGTGTTTTGTATGGCTAGGCTTCGTTGTGTTGACTGTGGTGTGTTTTGTATGGCTAGGCTTCGTTGTGTTGACTGTGGTGTGTTTTGTATGGCTAGGCTTCGTTGTGTTGACTGTGGTGTGTTTTGTATGGCTAGGCTTCGTTGTGTTGACTGTGGTGTGTTTTGTTTTGTCGGTGGGTAAAAACAGCGAGGTGAAAAATACTTCAACACCGAACAAAAATAGAAATGTGACATGTAAAGATTTTTGTTCCATGTTTCATGGCCAAACATTGTTTTCCCCAGAAATGTTCCAGACGCAAAAAAATGCTTATTTCTCTCAAATTTAGGGCACTAATTTGTTCACATCCCTGTTAGTGAGCATTTCTCCTTTCCCAATATAATCCACTTTACAGGTGTGGCATAACAAAGAAGCTGATTAAACAGAGTGATCATTACACAGGAGCACCTTGTGCTGGGGGGTGTGGTGCACACAATGCCACAGATGTCTCAAGTTTTGAGGAGCGTGCAATTGGCATGCTGACTGCATGAATGTCCACCAGAGCTGTTGCCAGAGAATTGAATGTTTAGAGAATTTAGCAGCCCAGGACCTCCACATCCGGCTTCTTCACCTGCGGGATTGTCGAGGAAGGGAGAAGAAAAATGTGTTCTGATTGGCTGGGCCTGGTTCCCCAGTGGGTGGGCCTGGCTGTCAAGTGGGTGGGCCTAGCTCCCCAGTGGGTGGGCCTAGCTCCCCAGTGGGTGGGCCTAGCTCCCCAGTGGGTGGGCCTGGCTCCCCAGTGGGTGGGCCTGGCTCCCCAGTGGGTGGGCCTGGCTGTCAAGTGGGTGGGCCTATGCCCTTCTAGGCCCACTCATGGCTGTGCCCCTGCCCAGTCATCTGAAATCCATAGATTAGAGCCTTATTTATTTAATTTAAAATGACTGATTTTCTTATATGAACTGTAACTCAAACAAATCTTTGAAATTGTCACGTTTATATTTTTGGTTTAACTACATGGTGGAGAAATTGTGATCATGTTCAAAGAAATCACAAGGGGGAACTGGTGCTCACTGTCAGCCTGGGCATTATTTACACCTTGTCAGGCAATCTGCCACATTGGCCTACCTGGTTGAGACCTGCTAGACAGGCCATGATGTCAATCACAAGGTGCGGAAAGAAATCTATAGGAGATTTTCAATAGGAGTGTGAGGGTTCCGGGTTCTGAGGGTTCCGGTTCTGAGGGTTCCGGTTCTGAGGGTTCTGGTTCTGAGGGTTCCGGTTCTGAGGGTGTTGAGTGTGAGAGCAGAGTCCCTCTCCTCCTATCTCCTCTCGTCTCCTCTCCTCTCCTCTCCTCCCCTCTCCTCTCCTCTCCTCTCCTCTCCTCTCCTCTCCTCTCCTCTCCTCCCCTCTCCTCTCCTCTCCTCTCCCGCAAACATCAACAACTAGATAGTAGACAGGCCAAAGAGGAACAGCATCAACAACTAGATAGTAGACAGGCCCAAGAGGAACAGCATCAACAACTAGATAGTAGACAGGCCCAAGAGGAACAGCATCAACAACTAGATAGTAGACAGGCCCAAGAGGAACAGCATCAACAACTAGATAGTAGACAGGCCAAAGAGGAACAGCATCAACAACTAGATCACAGAGTAGTGTTCTGTCTCTATGGTCCAGACCAGTAGTCTAACAGAGTAGTGTTCTGTCTCTATGGTCCAGACCAGTAGTCTAACAGAGTAGTGTTCTGTCTCTATGGTCCAGACCAGTAGTCTAACAGAGTAGTGTTCTGTCTCTATGGTCCAGACCAGTAGTCTAACAGAGTAGTGTTCTGTCTCTATGGTCCAGACCAGTAGTCTAACAGAGTAGTGTTCTGTCTCTATGGTCCAGACCAGTAGTCTAACAGAGTAGTGTTGTCTCTATGGTCCAGACCAGTAGTCTAACAGAGTAGTGTTGTCTCTATGGTCCAGACCAGTAGTCTAACAGAGTAGTGTTGTCTCTATGGTCCAGGCCAGTAGTTTAACAGTAGTCTAACAGAGTGTGTCTGTCTCTATGGTCCAGACCAGTAGTCTAACAGAGTAGTGTTCTGTCTCTCTATGGTCCAGACCAGTAGTCTAACAGAGTAGTGTTGTCTCTATGGTCCAGACCAGTAGTCTAACAGAGTCTCTATGGTCCAGTGTTCTCCAGTAGACCAGTCTAACAGAGTAGTGTTGTCTCTATGGTCCAGACCAGTAGTCTAACAGAGTAGTGTTGTCTCTATGGTCCAGACCAGTAGTCTAACAGAGTAGTGTTGTCTCTATGGTCCAGACCAGTAGTCTAACAGAGTAGTGTTCTGTCTCTATGGTCCAGACCAGTAGTCTAACAGAGTGTTCTGTCTCTAGTCCAGACCAGTAGTCTCAGAGTAGTGTTGTCTCTATGGTCAGACCAGTAGTCTAACAGAGTAGTGTTCTGTCTCTATGGTCCAGACCAGTAGTCTAACAGAGTGTTCTGTCTATGGTCCAGTGTTCTGTCTCTATGGTCCAGACCAGTAGTCTAACAGAGTAGTGTTCTGTCTCTATGGTCCAGACCAGTAGTCTAACAGAGTAGTGTTCTGTCTCTATGGTCCAGACCAGTAGTCTAACAGTAGTGTTCTGTCTCTAAGACCAGTAGTCTAACAGAGTAGTTGTCTCTATGGTCCAGACCAGTAGTCTAACAGAGTAGTGTTCTGTCTCTATGGTCCAGACCAGTAGTCTAACAGAGTAGTGTTCTGTCTCTATGGTCAAGACCAGTAGTCTAACAGAGTAGTGTTGTCTCTTTGGTCCAGACCAGTAGTCTAACAGAGTAGTGTTCTGTCTCTATGGTCCAGACCAGTAGTCTAACAGAGTAGTGTTGTCTCTATGGTCCAGACCAGTAGTCTAACAGAGTAGTGTTCTGTCTCTATGGTCCAGACCAGTAGTCTAACAGAGTAGTGTTCTGTCTCTATGGTCCAGACCAGTAGTCTAACAGAGTAGTGTTGTCTCTATGGTCCAGACCAGTAGTCTAACAGAGTAGTGTTGTCTCTATGGTCCAGACCAGTAGTCTAACAGAGTAGTGTTGTCTTTCCAGACCAGTAGTGGTGTTGTCTCTAGAGACCAGTAGTCTAACAGAGTAGTGTTCTGTCTCTATGGTCCAGACCAGTAGTCTAACAGAGTAGTGTTGTCTCTATGGTCCAGACCAGTAGTCTAACAGAGTAGTGTTGTCTCTATGGTCAAGACCAGTAGTCTAACAGAGTAGTGTTGTCTCTAGTGGTCCAGACCAGTAGTCTAACAGAGTAGTGTTCTGTCTCTATGGTCCAGACCAGTAGTCTAACAGAGTAGTGTTCTGTCTCTATGGTCCAGACCAGTAGTCTAACAGAGTAGTGTTGTCTCTATGGTCAGACCAGTAGTCTAACAGAGTAGTGTTGTCTCTATGGTCCAGACCAGTAGTCTAACAGAGTAGTGTTCTGTCTCTATGGTCCAGACCAGTAGTCTAACAGAGTAGTGTTCTGTCTCTATGGTCCAGACCAGTAGTCTAACAGAGTAGTGTTGTCTCTATGGTCCAGACCAGTAGTCTAACAGAGTCTCTATGGTCCAGACCAGTAGTCTAACAGAGTAGTGTTGTCTCTATGGTCCAGACCAGTAGTCTAACAGAGTAGTGTTGTCTCTATGGTCCAGACCAGTAGTCTAACAGAGTAGTGTTCTGTCTCTATGGTCCAGACCAGTAGTCTAACAGAGTAGTGTTCTGTCTCTATGGTCCCAGACCAGTAGTCTAACAGAGTAGTGTTTCTGTCTCTATGGTCCAGACCAGTAGTCTAACAGAGTAGTGTTCTGTCTCTGTCCAGACCAGTAGTCTAACAGAGTAGTGTTGTCCAGACCAGTAGTCTAACAGAGTAGTGTTGTCTCTATGGTCCAGACCAGTAGTCTAACAGAGTAGTGTTCTGTCTCTATGGTCCAGACCAGTAGTCTAACAGAGTAGTGTTCTGTCTCTATGGTCCAGACCAGTAGTCTAACAGAGTAGTGTTGTCTCTATGGTCCAGACCAGTAGTCTAACAGAGTAGTGTTGTCTCTATGGTCCAGACCAGTAGTCTAACAGAGTAGTGTTGTCTCTATGGTCCAGACCAGTAGTCTAACAGAGTAGTGTTCTGTCTCTATGGTCCAGACCAGTAGTCTAACAGAGTAGTGTTGTCTCTATGGTCCAGACCAGTAGTCTAACAGAGTAGTGTTGTCTCTATGGTCAAGACCAGTAGTCTAACAGAGTAGTGTTGTCTCTTTGGTCCAGACCAGTAGTCTAACAGAGTAGTGTTCTGTCTCTATGGTCCAGACCAGTAGTCTAACAGAGTAGTGTTGTCTCTATGGTCCAGACCAGTAGTCTAACAGAGTAGTGTTGTCTCTATGGTCCAGACCAGTAGTCTAACAGAGTAGTGTTGTCTCTATGGTCCAGACCAGTAGTCTAACAGAGTAGTGTTGTCTCTATGGTCCAGACCAGTAGTCTAACAGAGTAGTGTTCTGTCTCTATGGTCCAGACCAGTAGTCTAACAGAGTAGTGTTGTCTCTATGGTCAGACCAGTAGTGTTGTCTCTATGGTCCAGACCAGTAGTCTAACAGAGTAGTGTTGTCTCTATGGTCCAGACCAGTAGTCTAACAGAGTAGTGTTGTCTCTTTGGTCCAGACCAGTAGTCTAACAGAGTAGTGTTGTCTCTATGGTCCAGACCAGTAGTCTAACAGAGTAGTGTTCTGTCTCTATGGTCCAGACCAGTAGTCTAACAGAGTAGTGTTGTCTCTTTGGTCCAGACCAGTAGTCTAACAGAGTAGTGTTCTGTCTCTATGGTCCAGACCAGTAGTCTAACAGAGTAGTGTTCTGTCTCTATGGTCCAGACCAGTAGTCTAACAGAGTAGTGTTCTGTCTCTATGGTCCAGACCAGTAGTCTAACAGAGTAGTGTTGTCTCTATGGTCCAGACCAGTAGTCTAACAGAGTAGTGTTGTCTCTATGAGACCAGTAGTCTAACAGAGTAGTGTTGTCTCTATGGTCCAGACCAGTAGTCTAACAGAGTAGTGTTGTCTCTATGGTCCAGACCAGTAGTCTAACAGAGTAGTGTTGTCTCTAGTGTAGTCTAACAGAGTAGTGTCTGTCTCTATGGTCCAGACCAGTAGTCTAACAGAGTAGTGTTGTCTCTTTGGTCCAGACCAGTAGTCTAACAGAGTAGTGTTCTGTCTCTATGGTCCAGACCAGTAGTCTAACAGAGTAGTGTTGTCTCTATGGTCCAGACCAGTAGTCTAACAGAGTAGTGTTGTCTCTATGGTCCAGACCAGTAGTCTAACAGAGTAGTGTTCTGTCTCTATGGTCCAGACCAGTAGTCTAACAGAGTAGTGTTCTGTCTCTATGTGTCAGAGACCAGTAGTCTAACAGAGTAGTGTTCTGTCTCTATGGTCCAGACCAGTAGTCTAACAGAGTAGTGTTGTCTCTATGGTCCAGACCAGTAGTCTAACAGAGTAGTGTTGTCTCTATGGTCAGACCAGTAGTCTAACAGTAGTGTTGTCTCTATGGTCCAGACCAGTAGTCTAACAGTAGTGTTCTGTCTCTATGGTCCAGACCAGTAGTCTAACAGAGTAGTGTTGTCTCTATGGTCCAGACCAGTAGTCTAACAGAGTAGTGTTCTGTCTCTATGGTCCAGACCAGTAGTCTAACAGAGTAGTGTTGTCTCTATGGTCCAGACCAGTAGTCTAACAGAGTAGTGTTGTCTCTATGGTCCAGACCAGTAGTCTAACAGAGTAGTGTTCTGTCTCTATGGTCCAGACCAGTAGTCTAACAGAGTAGTGTTGTCTCTATGGTCCAGACCAGTAGTCTAACAGAGTAGTGTTGTCTCTATGGTCCAGACCAGTAGTCTAACAGAGTAGTGTTGTCTCTATGGTCCAGACCAGTAGTCTAACAGAGTCTAGTGTGTTGTCTCTATGGTCCAGACCAGTAGTCTAACAGAGTAGTGTTGTCTCTATGTCTCTATGGTCCAGACCAGTAGTCTAACAGAGTAGTGTTGTCTCTATGGTCCAGACCAGTAGTCTAACAGAGTAGTGTTGTCTCTATGGTCCAGACCAGTAGTCTAACAGAGTAGTGTTGTCTCTATGGTCCAGACCAGTAGTCTAACAGAGTAGTGTTGTCTCTATGGTCCAGACCAGTAGTCTAACAGAGTAGTGTTGTCTCTATGGTCCAGACCAGTAGTTCTGTCTCTATGGTCCAGACAGAGTAGTGTGTGTCTCTATGGTCCAGACCAGTAGTCTAACAGAGTAGTGTTGTCTCTATGGTCCAGACCAGTAGTCTAACAGAGTAGTGTTCTGTCTCTATGGTCAAGACCAGTAGTCTAACAGAGTAGTGTTAGTCTAACAGTAGTGTTCTGTCTCTATGGTCCAGACCAGTAGTCTAACAGAGTAGTGTTGTCTCTATGGTCCAGACCAGTAGTCTAACAGAGTAGTGTTGTCTCTATGGTCCAGACCAGTAGTCTAACAGAGTAGTGTTGTCTCTATGGTCCAGACCAGTAGTCTAACAGAGTAGTGTTCTGTCTCTATGTCTAGTCTAACAGGTGGTTCCAGACCAGTAGTCTAACAGAGTAGTGTTGTCTCTATGGTCCAGACCAGTAGTCTAACAGAGTAGTGTTGTCTCTATGGTCCAGACCAGTAGTCTAACAGAGTAGTGTTGTCTCTATGGTTAGTCTAACAGAGTAGTGTTGTCTCTAGTGGTCTCAGAGACCAGTAGTCTAACAGAGTAGTGTTGTCTCTATGGTCCAGACCAGTAGTCTAACAGAGTAGTGTTGTCTCTATGGTCCAGACCAGTAGTCTAACAGAGTAGTGTTCTGTCTCTATGGTCAAGACCAGTAGTCTAACAGAGTAGTGTTGTCTCTTTGGTCCAGACCAGTAGTCTAACAGAGTAGTGTTCTGTCTCTATGGTCCAGACCAGTAGTCTAACAGAGTAGTGTTGTCTCTATGGTCCAGACCAGTAGTCTAACAGAGTAGTGTTGTCTCTATGGTCCAGACCAGTAGTCTAACAGAGTAGTGTTCTGTCTCTATGGTCCAGACCAGTAGTCTAACAGAGTAGTGTTCTGTCTCTATGGTCCAGACCAGTAGTCTAACAGAGTAGTGTTGTCTCTATGGTCCAGACCAGTAGTCTAACAGAGTAGTGTTGTCTCTATGGTCCAGACCAGTAGTCTAACAGAGTAGTGTTGTCTCTATGGTCCAGACCAGTAGTCTAACAGAGTAGTGTTGTCTCTATGGTCCAGACCAGTAGTCTAACAGAGTAGTGTTCTGTCTCTATGGTCCAGACCAGTAGTCTAACAGAGTAGTGTTGTCTCTATGGTCCAGACCAGTAGTCTAACAGAGTAGTGTTCTATGTCTCTATGGTCTCTTTGGTCCAGACCAGTAGTCTAACAGAGTAGTGTTGTCTCTATGGTCCAGACCAGTAGTCTAACAGAGTAGTGTTGTCTCTATGGTCAGACCAGTAGTCTAACAGAGTAGTGTTGTCTCTATGGTCCAGACCAGTAGTCTAACAGAGTAGTGTTCTGTCTCTATGGTCAAGACCAGTAGTCTAACAGAGTAGTGTTGTCTCTATGGTCCAGACCAGTAGTCTAACAGAGTAGTGTTGTCTCTATGGTCCAGACCAGTAGTCTAACAGAGTAGTGTTGTCTCTATGGTCCAGACCAGTAGTCTAACAGAGTAGTGTTGTCTCTATGGTCCAGACCAGTAGTCTAACAGAGTAGTGTTGTCTCTATGGTCCAGACCAGTAGTCTAACAGAGTAGTGTTGTCTCTATGGTCCAGACCAGTAGTCTAACAGAGACTCTATGGTAGACCAGTAGTCTAACAGAGTAGTGTTGTCTCTATGGTCCAGACCAGTAGTCTAACAGAGTAGTGTTGTCTCTATGGTCCAGACCAGTAGTCTAACAGAGTAGTGTTCTGTCTCTATGGTCCAGACCAGTAGTCTAACAGAGTAGTGTTGTCTCTATGGTCCAGACCAGTAGTCTAACAGAGTAGTGTTGTCTCTATGGTCCAGACCAGTAGTCTAACAGAGTAGTGTTGTCTCTATGGTCCAGACCAGTAGTCTAACAGAGTAGTGTTGTCTCTATGGTCCAGACCAGTAGTCTAACAGAGTAGTGTTCTGTCTCTATGGTCCAGACCAGTAGTCTAACAGAGTAGTGTTGTCTCTATGGTCCAGACCAGTAGTCTAACAGAGTAGTGTTGTCTCTATGGTCCAGACCAGTAGTCTAACAGAGTAGTGTTGTCTCTATGGTCCAGACCAGTAGTCTAACAGAGTAGTGTTGTCTGTCTCTATGGTCCAGACCAGTAGTCTAACAGAGTAGTGTTGTGTCTCTATGGTCCAGACCAGTAGTCTAACAGAGTATGTTGTCTCTATGGTCCAGACCAGTAGTCTAACAGAGTAGTGTTGTCAGAGTCTATGGTCCAGACCAGTAGTCTAACAGAGTAGTGTTGTCTCTTTGGTCCAGACCAGTAGTCTAACAGAGTAGTGTTCTGTCTCTATGGTCCAGACCAGTAGTCTAACAGAGTAGTGTTGTCTCTATGGTCCAGACCAGTAGTCTAACAGAGTAGTGTTGTCCAGACCAGTCTAACAGAGTGTGTTGTCTCTAGACCAGTAGTCTAACAGAGTAGTGTTGTCTCTATGGTCCAGACCAGTAGTCTAACAGAGTAGTGTTCTGTCTCTATGGTCTGTCAGAGACCAGTAGTCTAACAGAGTAGTGTTGTCTCTATGGTCCAGACCAGTAGTCTAACAGAGTAGTGTTGTCTCTATGGTCCAGACCAGTAGTCTAACAGAGTAGTGTTGTCTCTATGGTCCAGACCAGTAGTCTAACAGAGTAGTGTTGTCTCTATGGTCCAGACCAGTAGTCTAACAGAGTAGTGTTGTCTCTATGGTCCAGACCAGTAGTCTAACAGAGTAGTGTTGTCTCTATGGTCCAGACCAGTAGTCTAACAGAGTAGTGTTCTGTCTCTATGGTCCAGACCAGTAGTCTAACAGAGTAGTGTTGTCTCTATGGTCCAGACCAGTAGTCTAACAGAGTAGTGTTGTCTCTATGGTCCAGACCAGTAGTCTAACAGAGTAGTGTTGTCTCTATGGTCCAGACCAGTCTAACAGAGTAGTGTTGTCTCTATGGTCCCAGACCAGTAGTCTAACAGAGTAGTGTTCTGTCTCTATGGTCCAGACCAGTAGTCTAACAGAGTAGTGTTGTCTCTATGGTCCAGACCAGTAGTCTAACAGAGTAGTGTTGTCTCTATGGTCCAGACCAGTAGTCTAACAGAGTAGTGTTGTCTCTATGGTCCAGACCAGTAGTCTAACAGAGTAGTGTTCTGTCTCTATGGTCCAGACCAGTAGTCTAACAGAGTAGTGTTCTGTCTCTATGGTCCAGACCAGTAGTCTAACAGAGTAGTGTTCTGTCTCTATGGTCCAGACCAGTAGTCTAACAGAGTGTTGTCTCTAGTGTTCTAACAGAGTAGTGTTCTATGGTCCAGACCAGTAGTCTAACAGAGTAGTGTTGTCTCTATGGTCCAGACCAGTAGTCTAACAGAGTAGTGTTGTCTCTATGGTCCAGACCAGTAGTCTAACAGAGTAGTGTTCTGTCTCTATGGTCCAGACCAGTAGTCTAACAGAGTAGTGTTGTCTCTATGGTCCAGACCAGTAGTCTAACAGAGTAGTGTTGTCTCTATGGTCCAGACCAGTAGTCTAACAGAGTAGTGTTGTCTCTATGGTCCAGACCAGTAGTCTAACAGAGTAGTGTTGTCCTATGACCAGTAGTCTAACAGAGTAGTGTTGTCTCTATGGTCCAGACCAGTAGTCTAACAGAGTAGTGTTCTGTCTCTATGGTCCAGACCAGTAGTCTAACAGAGTAGTGTTGTCTCTATGGTCCAGACCAGTAGTCTAACAGAGTAGTGTTGTCTCTATGGTCCAGACCAGTAGTCTAACAGAGTAGTGTTTGTCTCTATGGTCCAGACCAGTAGTAGTAACAGAGTAGTGTTGTCTCTATGGTCCAGACCAGTAGTCTAACAGAGTAGTGTTCTGTCTCTATGGTCCAGACCAGTAGTCTAACAGAGTAGTGTTGTCTCTATGGTCCAGACCAGTAGTCTAACAGAGTAGTGTTGTCTCTATGGTCCAGACCAGTAGTCTTGTCTCTAACAGAGTAGTGTTGTCTCTATGGTCCAGACCAGTAGTCTAACAGAGTAGTGTTCTGTCTCTATGGTCCAGACCAGTAGTCTAACAGAGTAGTGTTGTCTCTATGGTCCAGACCAGTAGTCTAACAGAGTAGTGTTGTCTCTATGGTCCAGACCAGTAGTCTAACAGAGTAGTGTTGTCTCTATGGTCCAGACCAGTAGTCTAACAGAGTAGTGTTCTGTCTCTATGGTCCAGACCAGTAGTCTAACAGAGTAGTGTTCTGTCTCTATGGTCCAGACCAGTAGTCTAACAGAGTAGTGTTCTGTCTCTATGGTCCAGACCAGTAGTCTAACAGAGTAGTGTTGTCTCTAAGACCAGTAGTCTAACAGTGTGTTCTGTCTCTATGGTCCAGACCAGTAGTCTAACAGAGTAGTGTTGTCTCTATGGTCCAGACCAGTAGTCTAACAGAGTAGTGTTGTCTCTATGGTCCAGACCAGTAGTCTAACAGAGTAGTGTTCTGTCTCTATGGTCCAGACCAGTAGTCTAACAGAGTAGTGTTGTCTCTATGGTCAGACCAGTAGTCCAGTAGTCTCTATGGTCAGACCAGAGTAGTGTTTGTCTCTATGGTCCAGACCAGTAGTCTAACAGAGTAGTGTTGTCTCTATGGTCCAGACCAGTAGTCTAACAGAGTAGTGTTCTCTCTATGGTCCAGACCAGTAGTCTAACAGAGTAGTGTTGTCTCTATGGTCCAGACCAGTAGTCTAACAGAGTAGTGTTGTCTCTATGGTCTGTCAGACCAGTAGTCTAACAGAGTAGTGTTGTCTCTATGGTCCAGACCAGTAGTCTAACAGAGTAGTGTTCTGTCTCTATGGTCCAGACCAGTAGTCTAACAGAGTAGTGTTGTCTCTATGGTCCAGACCAGTAGTCTAACAGAGTCTCTGGTAGTAGTTCTGTCTCTATGGTCCAGACCAGTAGTCTAACAGAGTAGTGTTCTGTCTCTATGGTCCAGACCAGTAGTCTAACAGAGTAGTGTTGTCTCTATGGTCCAGACCAGTAGTCTAACAGAGTAGTGTTGTCTCTATGGTCCAGACCAGTAGTCTAACAGAGTAGTGTTGTCTCTATGGTCCAGACCAGTAGTCTAACAGTAGTCTAACCAGTAGTCTAACAGAGTAGTGTTCTGTCTCTATGGTCCAGACCAGTAGTCTAACAGAGTAGTGTTCTGTCTCTATGGTCCAGACCAGTAGTCTAACAGAGTAGTGTTGTCTCTATGGTCCAGACCAGTAGTCTAACAGAGTAGTGTTCTGTCTCTATGGTCCAGACCAGTAGTCTAACAGAGTAGTGTTGTCTCTATGGTCCAGACCAGTAGTCTAACAGAGTAGTGTTGTCTCTATGGTCCAGACCAGTAGTCTAACAGAGTAGTGTTCTGTCTCTATGGTCCAGACCAGTAGTCTAACAGAGTAGTGTTCTGTCTCTATGGTCCAGACCAGTAGTCTAACAGAGTAGTGTTCTGTCTCTATGGTCCAGACCAGTAGTCTAACAGAGTAGTGTTGTCTCTATGGTCCAGACCAGTAGTCTAACAGAGTAGTGTTGTCTCTATGGTCCAGACCAGTAGTCTAACAGAGTAGTGTTGTCTCTATGGTCCAGACCAGTTGTCTCTAGTGTTGTCTCTAGGTCAGACCAGTAGTCTAACAGAGTAGTGTTCTGTCTCTATGGTCCAGACCAGTAGTCTAACAGAGTAGTGTTGTCTCTATGGTCCAGACCAGTAGTCTAACAGAGTAGTGTTCTGTCTCTATGGTCCAGACCAGTAGTCTAACAGAGTAGTGTTGTCTCTATGGTCCACAGCAGTAGCCTAACAGAGTTGACAAGGACATCCCTGCCAGCCAAACTCTCCCCTAACCCGGAAGACGCTGGGCCAAACTCTCCCCTAACCCGGACGACGCTGGGCCAAACTCTCCCCTAACCCGGACGACGCTGGGCCAAACTCTCCCCTAACCCGGACGACGCTGGGCCAAACTCTCCCCTAACCCGGATGACGCTGGGCCAAACTCTCCCCTAACCCGGACGACGCTGGGCCAAACTCTCCCCTAACCTGGACAACGCTGGGCCAAACTCTCCCCTAACCCGGACGACGCTTGGCCAAACTCTCCCCTAACCCGGATGACGCTGGGCCAATAGGTAGATGATCAGCATCAGTCAGTTCAGTAAGCGCTGTGAGTAATCTCTGAGTCCTCTGAGTGAGCAGGTTAGTTACTGAGTGACTAGCAGGTCAGGACAGAGTGAGGGTGAGCAGGTTAGTGACTGAGTGACTAGCAGGTCAGGTCAGGATAGAGTGAGGGTGAGCAGGTTAGTTACTGAGTGACTAGCAGGTCAGGTCAGGATAGAGTGAGGGTGAGCAGGTTAGTGACTGAGTGACTAGCAGGTCAGGTCAGGATAGAGTGAGGGTGAGCAGGCTAGTTACTGAGAGACTAGCAGGTCAGGTCAGGATAGAGTGAGGTGAGCAGGTTAGTGACTGAATGACTAGCAGGTCAGGATAGAGTGAGGGTGAGCAGGTTAGTGACTGAGTGACTAGCAGGTCAGGTCAGGATAGAGTGAGGGTGAGCAGGTTAGTTACTGAGTGACTAGCAGGTCAGGTCAGGATAGAGTGAGGTGAGCAGGTTAGTGACTGAGTGACTAGCAGGTCAGGATAGAGTGAGGGTGAGCAGGTTAGTGACCGAGTGACTAGCAGGTCAGGATAGAGTGAGGGTGAGCAGGTTAGTGACTGAGTGACTAGCAGGTCAGGATAGAGTGAGGGTGAGCAGGTTAGTGACTGAGTGACTAGCAGGTCAGGTCAGGATAGAGTGAGGGTGAGCAGGTTAGTTACTGAGTGACTAGCAGGTCAGGTCAGGATAGAGTGAGGGTGAGCAGGTTAGTGACCGAGTGACTAGCAGGTCAGGATAGAGTGAGGGTGAGCAGGTTAGTGACTGAGTGACTAGCAGGTCAGGATAGAGTGAGGGGTGAGCAGGTTAGTGACTGAGTGACTAGCAGGTCAGGTCAGGATAGAGTGAGGGTGAGCAGGTTAGTTACTGAGTGACTAGCAGGTCAGGTCAGGATAGAGTGAGGGTGAGCAGGTTAGTGACTGAGTGACTAGCAGGTCAGGATAGAGTGAGGGTGAGCAGGTTAGTTACTGAGTGACTAGCAGGTCAGGATAGAATGAGGGTGACCACTCTCCCACGCTGAATAGCCTGATGAGACACCGGGTCCCCACTATTCCCTGAATAGCCTGAAGAGACACCGGGTACCCACTATTCCCTGAATAGCCCGAAGAGACACCGGGTCCCCACTATTCCCTGAATAGCCCGAAGACACACCGGGTCCCCACTATTCCCTGAATAGCCTGAAGAGACACCGGGTCCCCACTATTCCCTGAATAGCCTGAAGACACACCGGGTCCCCACTATTCCCTGAATAGCCTGAAGACACACCGGGTCCCCACTATTCCCTGAAGAGCCTGAAGAGACACCGGGTCCCCACTATTCCCTGAATAGCCTGAAGAGACACCGGGTCCCCACTATTCCCACTCTCCCACGCTGAAGAGCCTGAAGACACACCGGGTCCCCACTATTCCCACGCTGAAGAGCCTGAAGACACACCGGGTCCCCACTATTCCCACTCTGAATAGCCTGAAGACACACCGGGTCCCCACTATTCCCTGAAGAGCCTGAAGAGACACCGGGTCCCCACTATTCCCTGAAGAGCCTGAAGACACACCGGGTCCCCACTATTCCCTGAAGAGCCTGAAGACACACCGGGTCCCCACTATTCCCACTCTCCCACGCTGAAGAGCCTGAAGAGACACCGGGTCCCCACTATTCCCACTCTCCCACTCTGAATAGCCTGAAGAGACACCGGGTCCCCACTATTCCCACGCTGAAGAGCCTGAAGAGACACCGGGTCCCCACTATTCCCACTCTCCCACGCTGAAGAGCCTGAAGAGACACCGGGTCCCCACTATTCCCACTCTCCCACTCTGAATAGCCTGAAGAGACACCGGGTCCCCACTATTCCCACGCTGAAGAGCCTGAAGAGACACCGGGTGGGTCCCCACAATTCCCACTATCCCACGCTGAAGAGCCTGAAGACACACCGGGTCCCCACTATTCCCACTCTCCCACGCTGAAGAGCCTGAAGAGACACCGGGTCCCCACTATTCCCACTCTCCCACGCTGAAGAGCCTGAAGACACACCGGGTCCCCACTATTCCCACTCTCCCACGCTGAAGAGCCTGAAGACACACCGGGTCCCCACTATTCCCTGAATAGCTTGAAGAGACACTGGGTCCCCACTATTCCCTGAATAGCCTGAAGACACACCGGGTCCCCACTATTCCCACTCTCCCACGCTGAAGAGCCTGAAGACACACCGGGTCCCCACTATTCCCTGAATAGCCTGAAGAGACACCGGGTCCCCACTATTCCCTGAATAGCCTGAAGACACACCGGGTCCCCACTATTCCCACTCTCCCACGCTGAAGAGCCTGAAGACACACCGGGTCCCCACTATTCCCTGAAGAGCCTGAAGAGACACCGGGTCCCCACTATTCCCTGAATAGCCTGAAGAGACACCGGGTCCCCACTATTCCCACTCTCCCACGCTGAAGAGCCTGAAGACACACCGGGTCCCCACTATTCCCACGCTGAAGAGCCTGAAGACACACCGGGTCCCCACTATTCCCACTCTGAATAGCCTGAAGACACACCGGGTCCCCACTATTCCCTGAAGAGCCTGAAGAGACACCGGGTCCCCACTATTCCCTGAAGAGCCTGAAGACACACCGGGTCCCCACTATTCCCTGAAGAGCCTGAAGACACACCGGGTCCCCACTATTCCCACTCTCCCACGCTGAAGAGCCTGAAGAGACACCGGGTCCCCACTATTCCCACTCTCCCACTCTGAATAGCCTGAAGAGACACCGGGTCCCCACTATTCCCACGCTGAAGAGCCTGAAGAGACACCGGGTCCCCACTATTCCCACTCTCCCACGCTGAAGAGCCTGAAGAGACACCGGGTCCCCACTATTCCCACTCTTCCACTCTGAATAGCCTGAAGAGACACCGGGTCCCCACTATTCCCACGCTGAAGAGCCTGAAGAGACACCGGGTGGGTCCCCACTATTCCCACTCTCCCACGCTGAAGAGCCTGAAGACACACCGGGTCCCCACTATTCCCACTCTCCCACGCTGAAGAGCCTGAAGAGACACCGGGTCCCCACTATTCCCACTCTCCCACGCTGAAGAGCCTGAAGACACACCGGGTCCCCACTATTCCCACTCTCCCACGCTGAAGAGCCTGAAGACACACCGGGTCCCCACTATTCCCTGAATAGCCTGAAGAGACACTGGGTCCCCACTATTCCCTGAATAGCCTGAAGACACACCGGGTCCCCACTATTCCCACTCTCCCACGCTGAAGAGCCTGAAGACACACCGGGTCCCCACTATTCCCTGAATAGCCTGAAGAGACACCGGGTCCCCACTATTCCCTGAATAGCCTGAAGACACACCGGGTCCCCACTATTCCCTGAATAGCCTGAATAGACACCGGGTCCCCACTATTCCCTGAAGAGCCTGAAGAGACACCGGGTCCCCACTATTCCCTGAATAGCCTGAAGACACACCGGGTCCCCACTATTCCCTGAATAGCCTGAAGACACACCGGGTCCCCACTATTCCCTGAATAGCCTGAAGACACACCGGGTCCCCACTATTTCCTGAAGAGCCTGAAGACACACCGGGTCCCCACTATTCCCTGAATAGCCTGAAGACACACCGGGTCCCCACTATTCCCTGAAGAGCCTGAAGACACACCGGGTCCCCACTATTCCCTGAATAGCCTGAAGAGACACTGGGTCCCCACTATTCCCTGAATAGCCTGAAGACACACCGGGTCCCCACTATTCCCACTCTCCCACGCTGAAGAGCCTGAAGACACACCGGGTCCCCACTATTCCCTGAATAGCCTGAAGAGACACCGGGTCCCCACTATTCCCTGAAGACACACCGGGTCCCCACTATTCCCACTCTCCCACGCTGAAGAGCCTGAAGACACACCGGGTCCCCACTATTCCCTGAATAGCCTGAAGACACACCGGGTCCCCACTATTCCCTGAATAGCCTGAAGAGACACCGGGTCCCCACTATTCCCTGAATAGCCTGAAGAGACACCGGGTCCCCACTATTCCCTGAATAGCCTGAAGACACACCGGGTCCCCACTATTCCCTGAATAGCCTGAAGACACACCGGGTCCCCACTCTTCCCTGAAGAGCCTGAAGACACACCGGGTCCCCACTATTCCCTGAATAGCCCGAAGACACACCGGGTCCCCACTATTTCCCTGAAGAGCCTGAAGACACACCGGGTCCCCACTATTCCCTGAATAGCCTGAAGAGACACCGGGTCCCCACTATTCCCTGAAGAGCCTGAAGACACACCGGGTCCCCACTATTCCCTGAATAGCCTGAAGAGACACCGGGTCCCCACTATTCCCACTCTCCCATGCTGAAGAGCCTGAAGACACACCGGGTCCCCACTATTCCCTGAATAGCCTGAAGAGACACTGGGTCCCCACTATTCCCTGAATAGCCTGAAGACACACCGGGTCCCCACTATTCCCACTCTCCCACGCTGAAGAGCCTGAAGACACACCGGGTCCCCACTATTCCCTGAATAGCCTGAAGACACACCGGGTCCCCACTATTCCCTGAATAGCCTGAAGAGACACTGGGTCCCCACTATTCCCTGAATAGCCTGAAGACACACCGGGTCCCCACTATTCCCACTCTCCCACGCTGAAGAGCCTGAAGACACACCGGGTCCCCACTATTCCCTGAATAGCCTGAAGAGACACTGGGTCCCCACTATTCCCTGAATAGCCTGAAGACACACCGGGTCCCCACTATTCCCTGAATAGCCTGAATAGACACCGGGTCCCCACTATTCCCTGAAGAGCCTGAAGAGACACCGGGTCCCCACTATTCCCTGAATAGCCTGAAGACACACCGGGTCCCCACTATTCCCTGAATAGCCTGAAGACACACCGGGTCCCCACTATTCCCTGAATAGCCTGAAGACACACCGGGTCCCCACTATTTCCTGAAGAGCCTGAAGACACACCGGGTCCCCACTATTCCCTGAATAGCCTGAAGACACACCGGGTCCCCACTATTCCCTGAAGAGCCTGAAGACACACCGGGTCCCCACTATTCCCTGAATAGCCTGAAGAGACACCGGGTCCCCACTATTCCCTGAAGAGCCTGAAGACACACCGGGTCCCCACTATTCCCACTCTCCCATGCTGAATAGCCTGAAGACACACCGGGTCCCCACTATTCCCACTCTCCCAAGCTGAATAGCCTGAAGACACACCGGGTCCCCACTATTCCCACTCTCCCACGCTGAATAGCCTGAAGACACACCGGGTTCCCACTATTCCCACTCTCCCACGCTGAATAGCCTGAAGACACACCGGGTCCCCACTATTCCCACTCTCCCACTCTGAATAGCCTGAAGAGACACTGGGTCCCCACTATTCCCTGAAGAGCCTGAAGACACACCGGGTCCCCACTATTCCCTGAATAGCCTGAAGAGACAGGGCTCTTCTCACAGCCTGTATTTCCCTACCGGGGAACATTGCAAACTGTAGGTCGGGATTTTTGACCTGGTTACATGTCTACAAATTGATTGGACTCCACCTGGGGTAAATTCAATTTGATTGGTCTCCAACTGGGGTAAATTCAATTGATTGGACTCCACCTGGGGTAAATTCAATTTGATTGGACTCCACCTGGGGTAAATTCAATTTGATTGGACTCCACCTGGGGTAAATTCAATTGATTGGACTCCACCTGTGGTAAATTAAATTGATTGGACATGATTTGGAAAGACACGCACCTGTCTATATAAGGTCCCACAGCTGACAGTGCTTTTTAGAGCAAAAACCAAGCCATGAGGTTGAAGGAATTGTCCGTAGAGCTCCGAGACAGGATTGTGTCGAGGCACAGATCTGAGGTGGTGACCAAGAACCCGATGGTCACTCTGACAGAGCTCTAGAGTTCCTCTGTGAAGATGAGAGAACCTTCCAGAAGGACAACCATTTCTGCAGCACTCCACCAATCAGGCCTTTATAGTAGAGTGGCCAGACAGAAGCCACTCCTCAGTAAAAAGGCACATGACAGCCCACTTGGAGTTTTCCAAAAGGCACCTAAAGACTCTCAGACCATGAGAAACAAGATTCTCTGGTCTGATGAAACCAAGATTGAACTCTTTGGCCTGAATGCCAAGTGTCACGTCTGGAGGAAACCTGGCATTGTCCCTACGGTGACGCATGGTGGTGGCAGCACCATGCTGTGGGGATTTCTGTCAGCGGCAGGGACTGTGAGACTAGTCAGCATTGAGGGAAAGATGAACGGAGCAAAGTACAGAGAGATCCTTGATGAAAACCTGCACCAGAGCGCTCAGGACCTCAGACTGGGGCGAAGGTTCACCTTCCAACAGGACAACGACCCTAAGCACACAGCCAAGCCATGGCTCAGGACAAGTCTCTGAATGTCCTTGAGTGGCCCAGCCAGAGCCCAGACTTGAACCTGATCAAACATCTCTGGAGAGACCTGAAAATAGCTGTGCAGCGACGCTCCCCTATCCAACCTGACAGAACTTGAGAGGATCTGCAGAGAAGAATGGGAGAAACTCCCCAAATACAGGTGTGCCAAGCTTGTAGCGTGATAACCAAGAAGACTCAAGGCTATAATCACTGCCAAAGGTGCTTCAACAAAAAGTACTGAGTAAAGGGTCTGAATACTTATGTATTATAGGTCGTGTGATATTTCAGTTTTCTTCTTTTTAATACATTTGCAAATTTCCTAAACCTGTTTTTGCTTTATCATTATGGTGTATTGTGATGTCATTATGGGGTATTGTGATGTCATTATGGGGTATTGTGATGTCATGACGGGGTATTGTGATGTCATTATGATGTCATTACGGGGTATTGTGATGTCATTATGGGGTATTGCGATGTCATTATGGGGTATTGTGATGTCATTACGGGGTATTGTGTGTAGATTGATGAATGGGAACAAAACTATACTACCATTTTAGGCTGTAACGTAACAACATGTGGGAAAAGTCAAGGGGTCTGAATACTTTCTGAAGGATCAACACAGCAGCTTTCATTTCCTTGGAGCAAAAAAAAAACTACAAGTTGGCTTTTACAATGGGGTCAATGGGAAAGGCTCTTTTACAATGGGGGGTCAATGGGAAAGGCTCTTAACAATGGGGGGGTCAATGGGAAAGGCTCTTAACAATGGGGGTCAATGGGAAAGGCTCTTAACAATGGGGGTCAATGGGAAAGGCTTTTACAATGGGGGGGTCAATGGGAAAGGCTCTTAACAATGGGGGTCAATGGGAAAGCTTTTTACAATGGGGGGTCAATGGGAAAGGCTCTTAACAATGGGGGGGTCAATGGGAAGGCTCTTTTACAATGGGGTCAATGGGAAAGGCTCTTAACAATGGGGGGTCAATGGAAAGGCTTTACAATGGGGGTCAATGGGAAAGGCTCTTAACAATGGGGGGTCAATGGGAAAGGCTCTTACAATGGGGGGGGTCAATGGGAAAGGTCTTAACAATGGGAATGGGAAAGGCTCTTTTACAATGGGGGGTCAATGGGAAAGGCTCTTACAATGGGGGTCAATGGAAAGGCTTTTAACAATGGGGGGGTCAATGGGAAAGGCTTTTAACAATGGGGGGTCAATGGGAAAGGCTCTTAACAATGGGGGGTCAATGGGAAAGGCTCTTTTAACAATGGGGGGTCAATGGGAAAGGCTCTTTTACAATGGGGGGGGAAAGGCTCTTAACAATGGGGGTCAATGGGAAAGGCTCTTTTAACAATGGGGGGGTCAATGGGAAAGGCTTTTAACAATGGGGGTCAATGGGAAAGGCTTTTAACAATGGGGGTCAATGGGAAAGGCTTTTAACAATGGATGGGTCAATGGGAAAGGCTCTTTTACAATGGGGGTCAATGGGAAAGGCTTTTTACAATGGGGGTCAATGGGAAAGGCTTTTAACAATGGGGGGTCAATGGGAAAGGCTTTTAACAATGGGGGGTCAATGGGAAAGGCTCTTTTACAATGGGGGTCAATGGGAAAGGCTCTTTTACAATGGTCAATGGGAAAGGCTCTTTTAGGCTCTTTTACAATGGGGGTCAATGGGAAAGGCTCTTTTACAATGGGGGGTCAATGGGAAAGGCTCTTTTACAATGGGGTCAATGGGAAAGGCTATTTTACAATGGGGGGGTCAATGGGAAAGGCTTTTAACAATGGGGGGTCAATGGGAAAGGCTCTTTTACAATGGGGGGTCAATAGGGGAAAGGCTTTTAACAATGGGGGGTCAATGGGAAAGAATGTTTGTTTTCCCCAATTTGTGGACCAGGAGAATTCCTTATTAGGTGAATATGGGAGTATAAAGTGAGGGTGAGCAGCTTGCTAATGGAGGATGACAGAGGGAAGGATGGAAAAGAGGGAGGAGCAGGTACGTTCTCCCTCTCACCTAAGAAGCTGGTGAACAGAGCTTTAACAGGGCTGCGGCAGGGCTGTGGGTGAAGATGGGATTAGCTCTAAGCTCCCAGCAGATGCTCCATCTCCTTTGGGCTCATCTCAGTTTAGCATGGAAAGCTCCTAACTCTATAGAGGGCTGGACGAAGAGGCTTATTCTGTTACAAATTAAGCCAAAGGGGTGTCAGGACTAATGCCAGCACTATAGCACACAGCAGCAGGTTACTAGTCCAACGCTCTAACCACGAGGCTACCCTGCCGCCCCTAATGCCAGCACTATAGCACTATAGCACACAGCAGCAGGGGGTCACACTCATAGAAACACTCATCTAAAACACAGCACAGATTGGAAGGGTACACTTCCTGCTTTTACTTCCTGCTTCGCTCCTATGGGTCCACTCACAATGGTCCACCCATTATGACATCATTGACTTGAATAGGGAGGCCTGTTCTAAAAACTAAAGGATTAAATGTGTTTTTATCATCAATTGCGTACAAGAACAAACAGAAACGTGACATTCACTCTAACCAGAGAGAGATTCACATACTGTAGGCACCACACACACACAGAGAGAGAGAAGAGAGAGCGAGAGAGAGAGACAGAGAGAGAGACAGAGAGAGAGACAGAGAGAGAGAGAGAGAGACAGAGAGAGAGAGACAGAGAGACAGAGAGAGAGAGAGAGAGAGAGAGACAGAGAGAGAGAGAGAGAGAGAGAGACAGAGACAGAGAGAGAGAGAGAGACAGTCCTTTAACTATTTGTACATTGTATATATATATTTATAATATGACATTTGTAATGTCTTTACTGTTTTGAAACTTCTGTATGTGTAATGTTTACTGTTAATTTTTGTTGTTTTTCACTTTATATATTCACTTTATATATTATCTACCTCACTTGCTTTGGCAATGTTAACACATGTTTCCCATGCCAATAAAGCCCTTGAATTGAATTGAATTGAATAGAGAGACAGAGAGAGAGAGAGAGAGAGACAGAGAGAGACAGAGACAGAGAGAGAGAGAGAGAGAGCAGAGAGAGAGAGAGAGAGAGAGAGAGACAGACAGAGAGAGAGAGAGAGAGAGACAGAGAGAGAGAGAGAGAGAGAGAGAGAGAGAGACAGAGAGAGAGAGAGAGAGAGAGAGAGAGAGAGAGAGAGAGAGAGAGACAGAGAGACAGAGAGAGAGACAGAGAGAGACAGAGAGAGAGAGAGAGAGAGAGAGAGAGAGAGAGAGAGAGAGAGAGACAGAGAGAGACAGAGAGAGAGAGAGAGAGAGAGAGAGAGAGAGAGACAGAGAGAGATTTTCCTTTTTTCCCAACACTGTACAGTAGTATTCAATATCAAGGTAAAACTAGACGGTTCTTTTCCATTAAGAAACATTTTGTAAATTGCTCTAACTCTTTAAAAGTATTGTTTTTGACAGTGGAAGATGTTTGAAACGTTTTACTTAAGCGAAGCAGTTAAAAATATAGTCAAAGTTATATTGAGTAAAATCATTGGTCTGATTACTTTGATAGACTACTATATAAACATTACCACTTAGGATTGAAGGGCATTTAGAGCACAAATCTGGAAGAATGACCCTCCGACCCTTGACCCCTTTACACTCTCCTACTCACTGGTGTTAAGTACTTAAGTTAAAATACTTTAAAGTTCTACTTAGGTCGTTTTTGGGGGTATCTGTACTTTACTTTTTATATATTTCTTTACAACTTCTACTTCACTACATTTCTAAAGAAAATAATATCCTTTTTACTCCATACATTTTCCCTGACAAAAGTACTCGTTACATTTTGAATGTTTAGCAGGACAGGAATATTGTGAAATTCACACGCTTATCAAGATAACATGTGGTCATCCCTACTGCCTCTGATCTGGAGGACTCACTAAACAGAGAACATCCCTGGTCATCCCTACTGCCTCTGATCTGGAGGACTCACTAAACAGAGAACATCCCTGGTCATCCCTACTGCCTCTGATCAGGAGGACTCACTAAACAGAGAACATCCCTGGTCATCCCTTCTGCCTCTGATCTGGAGGACTCACTAAACAGAGAACATGCCTGATCATCCCTACTGCCTCTGATCTGGAGGACTCACTAAACAGAGAACATCCCTGGTCATCCCTACTGCTTCTGATCTGGAGGACTCACTAAACAGAGAACATCCCTGGTCATCCCTACTGCCTCTGATCTGGAGGACTCACTAAACAGAGAGCATCCCTGGTCATCACTACTGCCTCTGATCTGGAGGACTCACTAAACAGAGAACATCCCTGGTCATCCCTACTGCCTCTGATCTGGAGGACTCACTAAACAGAGAACATCCCTAGTCATCCCCTCCCTCTGATCTGGAGGACTCACTAAACAGAGAACATCCTGATCATCCCTACTGCCTCTGATCTGGAGGACTCACTAAACAGAACATCCCTGGTCATCCCTACTGCCTCTGATCTAGAGGACTCACTAAACAGAGAAACATCCCTGGTCATCCCTCCTGCCTCTGATCTGGAGGACTCACTAAACAGAGAACATCCCTGGTCATCCCTACTGTCTCTGATCTGGTGGACTCACTAAACAGAGAACATCCCTAGTAATTTCCTACTGCCTCTGATCTGGAGGACTCACTAAACAGAGAACATCCCAGGTC